>NC_041384.1:46049783-46139193 GCF_002162155.2 Triticum dicoccoides | reverse complement strand
GGGAATCCTACTCCCAGAGGGAGTAGGACTCCTCCTGGCGCGCCTCTCCTAGACCGGCCGCACCCCCCCTTGAGCCTTTATATATGGAGGCAGGGGCACCCCAGAGAAACACAAGTTGATCCACGTGATCATATTCTTAGCCGTGTGCGGTGCCCCCTTCCACCATAGTCCTCGATAATATTGTAGAGGTGCTTAGGCGAAGCCCTGCTGCAGTAGTACATCAAGATCATCACCACGCCGTCGTGCTGACGGAACTCTTCCCCGACACTTTGCTGGATCGGAGTCCGGGGATCGTCATCGAGCTGAACGTGTGCTAGAACTCGGAGGTGCCGTAGTTTCGGTGCTTGATCGGTCGGGCCGTGGAGACGTACGACTACATCAACCAAACGCTTCCGTTGTCGATCTACAAGGTACGTAGATCATACTCTCCCCTCTCGTTGCTATGCATCACCATGATCTTGCTTGAGCGTAGGAATTTTTTTGAAATTACTACGAAACCCAACAGCATATGCATGGGCCACGCGCATGTAGGGGTGCCCTCCCCCCACGTCGGGCGGTCTCCATATTGAGCACCCATCCGGTGGCCCCGGCAGTCTAGGGCGTTATTCGACACCGAGAGGGTGTAGTCCATGGTGAATAACTGTTTCTCCGTGTTAGTGCATGTCATTGCGAGTTGATAGACCAAGTCTAGGCTCGTTCTATCACGGGATCACCCACCGAAGATTCTGTCTCGGGGACGGACGCAGCCGGTCCTCGACGTTCCCGCCCATGTGTGTGGTTTGTGAGGCACGTGTCACGTCAAGGACCTGCGTTGCTTATTCAAATAGCACACCACCCCTGCATGCATATGCATGGGCCACACGCATGTAGGGGTGCCCTGCCCCCTCGGGCGGTCTCTATATAGAGCACCCATCCGGTGGCCCCGGCGGTCTAGGGCATTATTCAACACTGAGAGGTTGTAGTCCACGGTGAATAACTGCTTCTCTGTGTTAGTGCATGTCATCGCGAGATGACATACCAAGTCTAGGCCCGTTCTTCGGGATAGTCTATGGGTATCAAGAGGGAATGTGTCCGGTTTGTGCAGGAAGTGAGGGTCCTGTTGCTCCGTTGGCCTCGAAACTTCTTGTGCTCTCAAAGAAGGCCATCGCATGTATATGCATGGGCTATCCGGTGGCCCCGGCAGTCTAGGAAGTTGACCGGCACCGAGAGAGGGGGTAGGCCACGGTCAAAAACTGCTTCTTCTCATGTTTATTACGTTATACTCTTTAAAGTTCTCTGTCGGTGCCGGTCTAGGAAGTTGACCGGCACCGAGAGAGGGGGTAGGCCACGGTCAACAACTGCTTCTTCTCATGTTTATTACGTTACACTCTTTAAAGTTCTCTCTCGGTGCCGGTCTAGAAAGTTGACCAGCACCAAGAGAGGGGTTAGGCCACGATCAACAAGTGCTTCTTCTCATGTTTATTACTTTACACTCTTTAAAGTTGAGTTTTGAAATAATTCATCAAAAGTCATGGAATTTATAAACTTTGGTCGATCGTAAAAGCATAAGAAATATGAGATACAAAAAAGATAGTGCAAAACAAAGACAGAAAGAGAAGGGAAAAAAATTAGAGCAGAGGTTACCGAGGGTCGACTCTCGGCTCTCGGTAATGGCTACCTTTTCCGAGAGTTGCTCTCAAAAAAGCATCTAACCTAGCTAGATATCTTTCCTTCTTGTCCATTCTCGATAATATGTATTACACTTTTTGATTTTGTTTTCTTTCATGCTTGCCAAACAACCTTAGCACATCATAATTACCGTCTTGTGTTTTCTTCTTCGGATGGGCCTCGTCCGGTTCTAGAGACCGGCACCCCTCCGGTGGCCCCGGCGGTCTAGGGCATTGTTCGGCACCTAGAGGGGGTAAGCCACGAGGAATAACTGCTTCTTCGTGTTAGTGCATGTCATCACGAGAATACAGACCAAGTCTAGGCCCGTTCTGTCACGGGATCGCCCACTGAAGACTCTGTCTCAGGGATGAATGCAGCCGGTCCTCGACGTTCCCGCCCGTGTGTGTGGTTTGTGAGGCACGTGCCACATCAAGGACGTGCGTTGCTTATTCAAATAGCACACCACCCCTGCATGCATATGCATGGGCCACACACATGTAGGGGTGCCCTCCCCCCCTCACCGGGCGGTCTCCATATCGAGCACCCATCCGGTGGCCCCGACGGTCTAGAGCATTATTCGGCACCAAGAGGGTGTAGTCCACGGTGAATAACTTCTTCTCCGTGTTAGTGCATGTTATCGCGAGTTGACAAACCAAGTCTAGGCTCGTTCTGTCACGGGATCACCCACCGAAGATTTTGTCTCGGGGACGGACGCAGCCGGTCCTCGACGTTCCCGCCCGTGTGTGTGTTTGTGAGGCACGTGTCACGTCGAGGACATGCGTTTCTTATTCAAATAGCACACCACCCCTGCATGCATATGCATGGGCCACACGCATGTAGGGGTGCCCTACCCCCTCGGGCGGTCTCTATATCGAGCACCCATCCGGTGGCCCCGACGGTCTAGGGCATTATTCGGCACCGAGAGGGTGTGGTCCATAGTGAATAACTGCTTCTCCGTGTTAGTGCATGTCATTGCGGGATGACAGACCAAGTCTAGGCCCGTTCTTCGAGATAGTCTATGGGTCCGGTTAATGCAGGAAGTGCGGGTCCTGTTGCTCCGTTGGCCTCGGAACTTCTTGTGCTCTCAAAGAAGGCCATCACATGTATATGCATGGGCTATCCGGTGGCCCCGGCGGTCTAGGAAGTTGACCGGCACCGAGAGAGGGGGTAGGCCACGATCAACAACTGCGTCTTCTCATGTTTATTACGTTACACTCTTTAATGTTCTCTCTCGGTGCCAGTCTAGGAAGTTGACCAGCACCGAGAGAGGGGGTAGGCCACGGTCAACAACTGCTTCTTCTCAAGTTTATTACTTTACACTCTTTAAAGTTCTCTCTCGGTGCCGGTCTAGAAAGTTGCCCGGCACCGAGAGAGGGGGTAGGCCACGGTCAACAACTGCTTCTTCTCATGTTTATTACTTTACACTCTTTAAAGTTCTCTCTCGGTGCCGGTCTAGAAAGTTGACCGGCACCGAGAGAGGGGGTAGGCCACGGTCAACAACTGCTTCTTCTCATGTTTATTACATTACACTCTTTAAAGTTCTCTCTTGGTGCCGGACTAGAAAGTTGACCGGCACCGAGAGAGGGGGTAGGCCACGGTCAACAACTGCTTCTTCTCATGTTTATTACTTTACACTCTTTAAAGTTGAGTTTTGAAATAACTCATCAAAAGTCATGGAATTTATAAACTTTGGTCGTAAAAGCATATGAAATATGAGATACAAAAAAGATAGTGCAAAACAAAGACAAAAAGAGAAGGGAAAAAATTAGAGCAGTGGTTACCGAGGGTCGATTCTCGGCTCTCGGTAATAGCCACTTTTTCCGAGAGTCACTCTCGGTAAAGCATCTAACCTAGTTCTTAACCGTTCCCCTTTCTTTCTATCTTCATTGTTCTCCTCTCTGTTCCACCGCCGCCGCCGCCGCCGAAATCGCCGCCGCCACCCCTCTTCCACCACCCCCAACTGCAGCCACCACCACTCCTCCTCCACCAGCACCGACTGCGGCCACCGCCCCCAACTTTCGTCGCCACCAAGCTTCATGGCCAGCGGCCGGCGCGGCGGTTCTTCGATGCGGCGCGAGGACGACCGCCATAGCGGAGCTCCTCGGGTAGCGCGGTAGCTGGAGATGCCCTCAGGTTAGTAGTTTGTAGTTTTAGTTTGTAGTTTGTAGTTTTACAAGTTTGTAGTTTGTAGTTTTACAAGTTTGTAGTTTGCTTGTAGTTTGTAGTTTTACAAGTTTGTAGTTTGCTTGTAGTTTGTAGTTTGTAGTTTTACAAGTTTGTAGTTTGTAGTTTTACAAGTTTGCGAAAATCTTGGATGTGCGAAGTCAGATTTGATAAGATCTAAAGAGTGGGAATCATATATGAATTATGCTTGTTGGCATATATTACGTCCAGTTAAAATGAAGCTTGAATAAACCATGGAGTGTGCTTCAATACTTTTTATTTACCATTTTGGTTGTGCTTATACTCTTCTTTCACGTAACTTACAATTTTTTAGTTTGGATATATAGGCCGGCTCCACTTTTATATTGAAATATTGAAATGAAACCAAGCATCCAACTAGTCATCGTCCCTAACATAGATATGTAAACTAATCAACAAAGTGAATACCTGTTGGCTTGGTTTTCTTTAATAAAAATCGGAAGGGGAAAACCCTTCTTTGATCAAAAAAAAGTTTGATTCCTATTGAAGTAGTGTGGTTAATATTCACCATATTTATTTTGTTTTTCAGATTCTGATGGGGGCACTAGTAAGTACCGGAGAGTCCCGATTGGTAGGACCGAGTCGTCCGCCTCCCACTAGTCCACTCGCGACGATGAGTCATCATAGGATGGCGATGTCGGAGTGGACTTAGATGGACCAGATCCGCTCACTACCGAGTCGGGCGACATGGAGGCCTCGGACGGCTCGGGGTCTACCTCGAGCAACATTTCCAAGAGGAAGAAATCCGGGCGTGGTCCGGGGAAGGTCCCGGAACCAACTGCTACCAGCAACCGTCCTGTCATTTGCCCGACAGGAGAGGGGTAAGCAAGCATTTCATTTCCATTATATTTTGGATGCCACAGCTTTGACACTCACATATGCTTGTCTTCTATATCATGCAGTCAGTGGGAATTTATCCCGACACAACCTAAGGGGGCACGCCCGCCGAACCACGTCATCGGCTCCCTCTTGAGGAAGCACTTCCCTGGATTGTCCAAGCCGGGTGATGACGATCCGCCGTTGCCAGGTTTAACCTGGGAGCATTACCTACACAGCACGGACGAGCACAATGTCACCATGGCCACTTGGGTCATCAATGCTTTTTTTGTAAGTATCTTCGCTCCGACCACTGCATTTTTCCATATCCAAATCCTTGCTTGCGTGGATGGTGAGAAGATGCCATATGCTTTCTTGTAGGAAACATTTGCTTGTGTGGATGGTGAGAAGCAGAAGGCGATCAAAGGCATCGTGAAATCTGCCTGAAAGATACTCTCTGACCTCAAGCACACGCTGCGGTACAAAGCCGTGACACAGTGCCGGCCGGTCGATGAGAAGGGAGAGAAGATGACAAGGAAGACTGCTTGCCAGACCAACTTGTCACGAGAAGAATACCCGTCAGTGCTAAGTGACTACATCGGTTGGTAGTACTTTGATTCATCCCTCTTGTTCCTCAATTATTCGATTTTGTCTGACTAGGTGAAGGAACCCTGGATGAAGGAGGATTGTTGGGAGGCCCTGGTTGACATGTGGTGTGATCCAGCATGGCAGGCGCAGCATGTGGAGAAGGGAAACGAACGAGCCAAAATGCCAGGCCCGGCTCATGTCCAGCGAAGCTGAAACCTAACCGCTCTCAAGCAACACATGGTATCTGGATTAAGATGTTAACTTTTTCACATAGTGCATCTTGGTTCATTCAACTTGATGGTTAATTTTGCAAGAGGCGAAGGCTGGTCGCCCGGTCCACATCCTGGAAGCCTGGAGAGAAGGCCACAAGGGGAAGGATGGCGTCGAGTTCTGCAGCGAGTCGGCGGAGGAGAAGTGGGGGACCTTCAAAGAGGTCTTTCAGGAGGTGCACGGGCAGGAAGCCGAACCTACGTCCAAGCCCCTTGATCCTGAGCTTCTCATCATTGCTGGCGAGGGGAAGGGCCATGGCCGCCACCTCCTTTGCAATGGGGCGATCACCACCTCCTCGCATCGCAAGCTGCACGAGATATGCGCGTCGAGCACCAGCTCAACTCCGTCCATACGGAGTCGCCCAAACGCCGCATCACGTGAGATAGCGCGTCTCAAGGTTGGCATCCTAACCTTTCATTTATGTCCATGCCTCGAAATAGCACCGTTCCAACCTATATGAGCCTAATGCCATGTTACAGGATTTAATGGCGCAGCGGGCTGTTGAAGAGGAGCAAAGGCGGCAGGCTGAGCAGGAGTCCAGAGAAAAGGAACGGGAAGACACGAACAAGAGGATGAAGCTGCTTGAGGATCAACTACAGGTAGAACATTATCTAAACTAGAGTAGAAGATTCATTACATATGGACGAACCACCCTCACGTGACTCTCATCTTATAGGTTCTTATGCAATCTTGAAGCAGTGTAAGTGATGCCCCTCCTCCTCCTCCTCCGGAATGTTAACCCGATGGCCTCTCCTCCTCAAGATGATCTATATATGAACAAGTGTACTTCTATTGTGACGTGCACGTGTTTTGCAAGTAGTGACAATATGTATGAATTTGCGACTTGTGTGTGACGTCTACTAGGATAATACATTCGACTTGTGTGTGATAATATGTGGACTATCCCTAATTATGCCTATATATGTGTGGACTAGATCAAATTATGCCTATATATGATCAAATTATGCCTATATATGTGTGGACTAGATCAAATTATGCCTATATATGATCAAATTGCACTGCAGTTGTTTTTATCTGCAGGGATCAGAAAAGAAATAGCTTGACAGTAGAATGGATGGGAAGATTTCCGAGAGCAACACTCGGAAAAGGATATACTACCGAGAGCACCTCTCGGAAACATGGTCGTTTGGGACACTACTGTTGTGCCACAACTTTTCCGATAGCAGCTCTCGAAAAAGAAGGCGAGCATTGCCGAGCCTAGCTTTCGGCAAAGCTATGTAAAGTGTCAGCCCCCATGTGGGGCACGCTGTCGTACTAGTCAGAAGGATTGCCGAGAGCAGCTCTCGGCAAAGATATCGTCATTTTTTTTCAAATGATAAATGTGACCAGTGGGATCACATGTCAGTTAGAAAGAACACACACATGAAAAAAAACAGGATGTTGCATATGCTTTGCCGAGGGTGACGCTCGGCAAAGTACGCAGTAACTAACGGAGTTGTCTGTTGCGGACGGGCATGCCACGTGGCTCCTCTTTGCCGTGAGCGGCTCTCGGCGTCTGCAACTTCCGTGCGGTGCCTCTTTGTCGTGAGGCAGTGACGGCAAAGTTGTCAGTTTGCCGTGACGGTGGGTTTGCCGAGAGTGACACTCGGCAAATCTTGCTTTGCCGAGTGTCCGTGGTTTAGCACTCGGCGAAAAGCATTACACCCGACATACATGAAAATTCCAGTAGAGAGAGAGAGAGAGAGAGAGAGAGAGAGAGAGAGAACTAACCAGAGATCTCGTCCCCTGCAGCAACCACTTCTCCAGAGCTAGGGTTCCGACAATCGGAGGTTAGTGTTCCGGCAGGGCCTCGTGGAAGGTCGTCGAACCAGGGGACGCCCTCCTCTCCGCGTAGGTTGCGCCGCCGCCGCCGCCTCCTCCTCCTCCTTCCGCTTCTGTGGTCTCGCTCGGGGGAGACGATACGAGCGCCTCGCTCGGGGATTGCTTCCACGGGGTGCCAGGAGATGATTTTTTCCACATGGGTTTGGAGAGGTTTGGGCCCGGGAAATACCACACGGGCTTAACCGAATGGAAAAAACTGGGCGGGCTGGGTTTATTCCCCGGCGGGGAAAATCCCTGCGGACCCGCGTGGATTAGATCCAAAACCTCGCGGGGCTGGGCTTAACCGAACAAGGCCTAGGAAGATCAGATATCAGTGAGAGGACGATGGAGATGTACTGCCCAACGTTGTTATCAGATTTGCCCGATGGCTACACGTCTAACATCCAGTCATAGCCGCCGACCTTGAAACTGCCGGAATTGATCCCCTGGCCAACGCCATGGCTCGTCTGCACGGCGTTAAAGTTGGGGATCTTGAAATCGTGCCAGCCGGGCACCTCCTCCGACGAGTTGAACGTCGACGAGCCCCTCTCCGATGGAAGCGGTTGGCCCTTAATGTTGACAGAGGGGTTGCGGTCAAGGTTGTGCATGGCAATGGCAACTCTGTCTACGTTCTCGACTATCAAAGAGCTGAAGGTTTCCTTGAGCTGCTCAAAGTCCTCAGTGGCCCTCAGTCCCTCACGGCAGCGTATACGTCTGGATTGGACGCAATGTACTCGATGCAGGAATCCTCGAGCTGCTGGCAGTTCTGCCGGCCACGCACCAGCAGCAGCGTCGTCATGACGGTCGATACGTTGAGGTTCTATGAGAGGATCTTCTCGCACATGAGCCTCAGCCTCTCCAGGTCATACCGGTCGGCTGCCACAAGCAGGTCACGTGCAATGACTTCACAGCGCCTCGCCTTGGAGGGGCGCCGTGCCATGTTTTTGCTTGGTTTGATGGGCACGTCGTCGGTGTAGATGAAGCGGAGCATGGCCCTAAAGGTGGAGACGCTCATGTCATCGATCCTGATGGCGCACGCCCCCGCGGTCGAAGTGGAACTACTGTGCCACCTGAACTCCGCGGCAAAGACGCACGACCGCATGGCGAGCACGAGCCTATGCGCCTTGATCTCCGTCTGCTCCACCACGAACGTCACATCGGGCGGCATGCAGCCGGAGGCGTCCATTAGCATAAGTTTTCCGAGATCCTGGGAGATGGTCGGCGATGATGGCACCACGGAGACAAAGCGGTTCGTGTTCTCCGTGGTGGTAGCCTGCTTCCCCTCGAGCGCGTCGACGGTGCAGAGGATGGTGAGGCAGTCGTCCTCCACGTAGCGCCCCTCATGGCCACGGAACAAATCTGGGACCGTAAGCTCCCAGCTCTTGCCGGTCTTGGAGAAGACGTTGGGGTCGTCGCTCCGCCACACGGCAGCCGGCCACCGGCAGCGCGGGTCGTCCATGCGGAGGCTGGCCATGGCGACGACGTCGCCCTTGCGGATGCTAACAAGCTCAAGGGTGATGGACGCGAGGTGGCCATCTCCTTTGTCACCGAAGCCGCAGACGAGGGCCCAGGTGTGGCCGCCGGCAAGGAAGTCGATCGCCGGACCTAATAGGTTTGTTGGCCTTCTGCACCCCGTAGCCGACGATGTGAAACTTGTGCGTGCCTCTGAAAATCGACGCCCTATGCGCCGACGCTTCGTTTTTTTGCGGCGTGGAAGCCATGGCGGCCAGCTTCAGGGTTTGCTATAGATCGATCTATCCAGGATTGGCATGCAATGTGAATATGTTTTTGTTTTGAGAAGCCAAAAACCAGGAAGAAAATCCTATGGGACGGGGCCTCATAGTGTCCCTCCTGGGGCCCCTCCTTAGATTTTGACACGTCATCAATGGCACACATCTTAAAGCGAGCCTAATTCCCTAATTAGTTGGTACGTACATCAACTAGATATTGCGTAGTATTCGTACGATACAGTATCAATCGGATCGATACTTTCCATCTAACGAAAGAGAACGAACACGGCGATCTTCTCGCTGGCTCGCCGCTGCATCAGACCTTGGCGCCATCGCGCCTTATCCCATGGCAACCCCTCCATTTGCCGGTGACGACGACCCTCACGGAAACGGTGGCGCCGTCGTGAGCTCTCCCTGCGCCGGTGACGCGGACGTGCTCGTCGTCCCTCGCGGAACCAATAGCAACAGCCACATAATGATGTCCACCGTCTCCACCACAAGCCTGCCAGCATCCAACTCGTTCAGTGACAGGGAGGTGCATACGGAAGCGCGGGCTGGTTCCTTTTCGTCGTCCCGGCCGCCGCTCGAGACTTCAAACGTTGACCTTGTCGCTGACACTTGGCCCGCCGGTGGTAACAAGATGACTGTTTTTTTGATGGGTTCCATGTTCACTGCATCCTCCATGATGCAATCTGAAGCTTCAACGCCATCAGCTTCTACTCCAATTTCACATGTACATAATTGATGTCTAAACTATTGCCTCTTGATGACGAAATTAGATCAAATATAGTTTTTGTATGATTGTACCGCAGGAGGAGGATGTAAATGCTAAATCCATCATTGCCACCGCCTCCACACAAGCCGTCAGTGGTGGCGAGATGACTGTTGCTTCGACGGACTCCATGTTTGCTGCAACCTTTATGCAATCAGAAGCTTCAAATAGTGAACACATACAACATTTCGCAATGCCATCAGCTTCTACTACAATAACACAGGTATATAGTTGATGTGTGAACTATTGCCTGTGCATGACAAAATGATATGAATTTAAATTTGTGTATGAATGTACGTACTGCAGGAGGAGGATGTAAATGATAAATCCATACCTACAGTTGGAATGGCATTTAAGTCTGAGGATGAGGCATATGATTTTTATAACCAATATGCTCGTAAAGTTGGCTCAGCATTCGAAAGAGCCACACGAAGTTGAGACGAGATGGAACACTTTATCAGAAACATTTGGTTTGCAGCAAACAAGGTGAACGAGAAACTCATTCATCGCATGACACCAAGAAAGAAAATGCCACCACAAGGTGTGATTGTGATGCCCGTGTTCAGCTCAGTATTTCTCGTGATGGCGTTTGGAATGTGCAAAAGGTTATTCTTGAGCACAACCATGATTTGGCAAGTCCAGATAAGAGGCACATGTTGAGGTCGCAACGTCGTATTGCGGCGTCTGATAAACTTATGATTGGTGAGATGCGTGAAGCCGGAATAAAGCCAGCCGAAGTGTACGGTTTTTTCAAGCAGTGGTATAAAGGACCCCATAATGTACCTTTCTTGCGGATGGATTCCAATAACCACATTGGTCGTGAGCGCAGGAAGTATCTAGAAGTTAATGATGCACAAACATTGCTGGAATTCCTAAAGAACAAGCAGTTAAATGATCCTTCTTTTTTTTATGCTATACAATTATATGAAGAGGATTGCCCGATAGCTAATTTCTTTTGGGCAGATGGTCAAGCTATCATGGACTATGATTGCTTTGGTGATGTTTTGTCCTTTGACACAACATTTCAGACAAACAAGTTTGAAATGCCTTTTGCACCACTACTTGGAACAAATCATCATAAGCAGACCATTCTTTTTGGAGCTGCGTTGCTATGTGATGAAACCATAGATTCATTTATCTGGCTCTTCAACACATTCTTAACCGCCATGTCTGGCAAGGCACCCGCAACAATATTCACCGATCAGTGTGCTGCCATGGCGAAAGCAATCAAGATTGTTCTCCCAAATACGAAGCACCGTCTCTGTTTGTGGCACATTTATCAAAATGCTCCTAAGCATCTTAGCCATGTAATTTCAGACCATCCTAAGTTCCTTGCTGGTTTTAAGAGATGTGTCTATGAGGAAAGGTCAGTGGCATACTTTGAAATGAAGTGGCAAGAATTGTTGACTGCTTACAACCTTCAGGATAACACATGGTTACAACAACTATATGATTTGCGTGAGAAGTGGGCTACTGTCTACCGCCGTGATTCCTTTTGCGCCAACATGACTTCAACTCAAAGGAGCGAAGGTATGAACAATGTGTTTAAGAAAAGATTTTGTAAGAGACTTTGCCTTTCAGAACTCCTAGTAGAATATGATAAGTGTGCCGCTAGCCTTCGGGAAAATGAACTCGACGAGGACTATAGATCACGTCAGTCTAAACCGGTCACCTGCATTAGAAACTTACCTATGTTGAAGACTGCTGCCGAATCGTATACAAGAAGCCTTTATTCTGAATTTGAGGAGCAGTTTAAGCAGCAATTTTCTGCCAAGTGTCAGTTAGTATCCACTGAGGGGACAGTCAAAACTTACATGGTGTCACCTATGAAATATGAGGACGAGGCACTGGTTGTCTTCAATTCTGAGGATGTCACCATTTCATGTTCTTGCAGAAGGTTTGAATCCATAGGTACGAAAAAACATTTTGGCATTTTAGTAGTTTACATCATAGTTGTCATTAAATCTGTACTAAAGTATGAATTATGGATAGGTATTCTGTGCAAGCATGCTCTGCGAGTGTTGAACATCAACGAGGTTTTCACTTTGCCATCTCAATGTATACTACACCGATGGACGAAATATGCAAAGAGAGGATTTTCGACAAAGACCATCAAAAGTGAGAAGGAATCTTTGCAGACACGTGCGGCACGTATAGCTCGGAAAGCAACATCTACTGCAATGAAGTGCTCAGTTTCAGAAGAACTACTTACAAAATTGGAGGAAGCTATAGATAAATTAGATCTGGAGGCAGATGATTTACTAAGCGAAAAAAGGCGTGCCAAACATGAGAATATTCCTCAGAATACTAATGAGCATGCTTCCAACAATATACCTCAAAATACTCAAGACATATTAACAGGTAAAATATCATTCAAAGTCCCTGAAGCGATAAAAGGTCCAAAGGGAAAAAGATTGAAAGGTCCACTTGAAAAGGCGAAACCAAAGAAGTCGAAGACCACCCAAAAGAAAGGTACTACAACCACATTTATTCTTACTTTTGACCTCTGATTTTTGAATAGACATTAATGTATTGCACATTCATATGTATGAGCAGGAGGAGGTAAAAAGAAAGTAAAAAAAATGATCGGGCTGAAGAAGGACATGAAAAATCAATTGTAAGACAACTTACGCAATGTTCTTTTATGTCTTCTAAAAATAAATTTGTGGTAATCAGTTTCCTACTTACTTACACACAGGGATTTGGAAACGAAGAAACAGCATATGATTTTGCTGCAGAAGGTCCTCAGCAGTATACTGTAAGACAAATTGCTTTCTTGAACATATTTCAGGCAATTTAATAGTACCGCGAAATCTCTAAACATTTGTCGTTTTATTATGAAGCAGGGATATTCGGAGGCAGGCCCAAGTTCTAATACTGCAATACCAATCTTTGCAAATAATATATTCAACACGGAATCTTCGACTATGTTTATTCCGTTGATCCCTAGAGGATATACAGAACTTTTGCTACAAGCTGATCAAGCTTCAGAGGTGCTGCAAACTTCAAGAAGATTAGATTTTTGATGAAGTGAACCCTTCCTTACGCATCAAAGAAGTAGGATAGAAGCAGCAGCAGCAATATATTTTATTTCTTCTTGTCGACAGAGACCAATATATAGAGTTTCGTTTGAGACAGAAATAATAAATGTAATGGTGCACTCTCATGAGTGAGATTATTTTCCCCGATTAATTATCAGATCTTTCACACTTGAATACCATTTATTTTTGCCAGAATTTAATTTGTATTCATTCATCAGTCTTTATTTTCCCCACCCTTTTCTTTCCCATTGCACTTATGAATGTAGTAGAGCTATCTAGACTAATGATCCTGATCAGCATCACTGCTATATCTTTCATTTCAGCTCTTGGTCCTGGTCGACATCACAATTAGCTTTCATTTCTGCTCTAGCTACTGTGTTACACAATACAGCGTCGGTTGTAATTGCGTTTCTATTAAAGGTCCATCACCAACAGAAGGTCTGAAACTTACAATAGAATGTACTGATAAATAACCCTCTCAACGTACCCAAAGTTTATCATGTATCAATAAATATCAGAAAGTTGTCGTTGGAATTCCAATTGTTTGGCCAATGCCAACATTCAGTCTTAAGATGCCACATACTACTGACAGAATTTGAAGAAGCTCAACATCAATTTTAATGTGGTAAAATATCTGAATGTTTATAATCACAACGCATAGATACTGTGATCACAGAACTCTGAATGTTTTTTTCTAATGATCTCTGAATGTTCACATCTCCGAATGTCAGAATGACTAGAAATCTGCAAGGTCGCCATGGGGAGATGGCTGGCTTGCCGCGGACGCCGGCGTTGCCGTGTTGGCAGGCTTGTGGTGGAGACGGTGGACATCATTATGTGGCTGCTGCTATTGGTTCCGCGAGGGACGACGAGCACGTCCGCGTCACCGGCGCAGGGAGAGCTCACGACGGCGCCGCCGTTTCCGTGAGGGTCGTCGTCACCGGCAAATGGAGGGGTTGCCATGGGATAAGGCGCGATGGCGCCAAGGTCTGATGCAGCGGCGAGCCAGCGAGAAGATCGCCGTGTTCGTTGTCTTTCGTTAGATGGAAAGTATCGATCCGATTGATACTGTGTCGTACGAATACTGCGCAATATCTAGTTGATGTACGTACCAACTAATTAGGGAATTAGGCTCGCTTTAAGATGTGTGCCATTGATGACGTGTCAAAATCTGAGAAGGGGCCCCATGAGGGACACTATGAGGCCCCGTCCCATAGGATTTTCTTCCCAAAAACCATATATGGTTGTTGATGATTCGACTCAATCCCAGACGTAAAAGTAGCACGCGCATGACCTTTTGTAATTTGACATGAGGGCCAGGGGCCAATCCACAATGGTCACGCAAGAGACGTAGTGAAAATTGAAAAAAAATGATTTTTTTTTTGGAAAAAACACATCAGGCCTTAATGATGGATCAGATTGTAGTTCATACGTTTTTGCTACAAAAGAACACTTTTACTAAAGATCAGTCAGCTGATTCTGATTTCGCTTTCAAGTAAAAACACTGGTCCGTCCGATCTCCATCATGAATCTCAACACGTTGTCAGGTTTTTGTTGGTCGTGGATGGGTCTTGTTTCTTAGTTGGGCTTTTCCACGTTTTCTCTTGGGCTCACTTTGTCGTTGTGCCAACGTTGGGAGACATTGTATTGTGTCTATATTGTGATTGGACAAAAACGCTCGACTGTAATATAATTAGTTCAAATTCTTTCAGAAGCGAATGCTTTGGAATATTCCATTCTTGTAGCAGCCACCGCTTCGGATCCTGCTCCTCTGGAATTTCTGAGAGGAGGAGAGAGGGGCTGAGACGATGGAGGAAGGTGACCCGTCGACCAGCAACGTTTAGGAGCAAGAGGTTGTGGAGGGAGGCGGCCCGCGAGAGGAAGCAGAGGGAGGATGGAGAGGGGACCTCCTGACAAGCAAACATGCAACCCATGCCCTTCTTTTTCTTTTCTTTTTTTCTTTTTGTTTTAGTTTTATTCTTCTTGGAAATATCCCGAGAATTTACAAAAGTTCCAATTTCCTAAAAATTGTGAATTTTGAAAATAATGTTTAGGAAATCATAAAATGTTCTTAAATTCAAAAAAATGTTCATGATTTTAAAAAATCGTCGGGAAGTCATAAAATGTTCATGGATTCGGAAAATGTTCACATATTAAACAATGTTCATGATTTTGTGAAACTTACATGTAGTCAAAAAATGGTCGTAAATTTGACCAAATATCCAAGGAGGAGACACGCAGGGTACGTGTTTGATCATTATACCCCGACCCAACAAATATCCAAGGTGGAGAGAATGCCAACAGAGCCCTCCCATGAGGCCAGCCACCCGTGACTCAGCCCGCCTGTCCACGTGGCAGCCTAGTCTCCTAACCCGGACAACGACATACACCAGAGGTGCATCACCAACACTCCACTCATTCCTTTTATATACTATTTCAAAATAGTTAGCTTCACTTATCAGTTGTATTAGGTTTTGCGCCTAGGGTAAAAGTTGTCTAGCGTAGGGACACAACATGATAATAAGCGTTGATTACAACCAATGGCAGAGCCAGGTTTAGAAGAACGGGTGTACATAAGTCAAGATTGGTATTATCCTCATTAATTAGTATGAAATGATACTCTTGTTAAGCTTGCACCTAGAGGTTCTTAAAGTGAGCCAAAATTAAGGGAAGCACTTCCTATTTATAGTCTGATAGAAAGCTATTTTCAAACCGTTCGTGTTTCATCGATTCGGATTTCATCCCACGACTGAGATACCCAGCAAAATCCGTCACCCCGACCCAACGTTCCATTTTCTACACAGCAACGTTCACACAATCTCATAGCTCGCCCACCCGGCCATTTCCTTTGCCAAACTCAAACTCTATCCTTGTGTCCTCTACCCTGCATGTGACCCATCTAATGCCGAGTTCACAGTCCACCTAAGTCGCCCCTATTCTCTCTACCATCACTGCCTATCTCCAATATCCTAACCCCCCATGCTTCCAATCCACATACCTTCGACCTTTGCATCCACCGCGCAATTCCTCCTGGACATGGTGGACGACAACAACGACGACTCACCGTCATGAAAGCACATTTTCTCGCTTGGTGGTTTTGGTAATTAATGTCAACATGCATATTGTTGGACCGATAGTTTTACCTAGAATATTTCAGATAATTCAACAATGGCATGGCAAGGACATGAAGATGTGGACCCTTGAAAATGTCAAGGACAAAGGATTGGCTACCTCAAGACTCTACATTTTTGGTTTAGTAATCCAAGATCACATTGAGTCCCTTAGGAAAGCCAATACTATTAAAAAAGGATGAGGTATTGTTGATGAGGTTGTTGCTCAAGTGCTTAGTTATATTGCTCCAAAAACACTCAGTCACTTTCTCTAGCACATCTGTCCAAAACCCTAATTCTCATTCTCGGTCCCACCAATATCATCCACTCCGGACCCACCAAGATGACCATTCCATTGCCACTGCCAAAACCCTAGCAATCTGGTTTGACCGAGATGGCGTCGCCAAGTTTCTGTGATGACATTGTTTCACTTCGGAATAACCGAGTTGAAGCAATTGGAATTTCTGAGGCTGGGTTTTGCCCTAGCCTTTGCACTTCGGTCCCACCGAGTTGTTCCACTTTGGTACCTCCGAAAAGCCTAACGTTCATATCTTTTACACTAATCGGTCTCACCTAGTTTATGCTCGGTCTCACCGATTTGGGTATATATACCCTCCACCCCCACTTACTCTAAAGGAGAGGCATCATAACGAAACACTACTTCGACTATTCTTTTTTTGAAAGAGAACCACCTACACATGTGTTGAGATCGAGAGATTCCATTCCTACCATTTGAACCTTGATTTCTAGCCTCTTCTAGTTGCTTTCCACTCCAATCCTTCTCCTACCCAAGCCAAATCTATGAGAGAGAGAGAGAGATTGAGTGTTGAGGAGACTATCATTTGAAGCACAAGAGAAAGGAGTTCATCACCAAGACAATATATATTACCTTCTAGACAGTGGTGTCTCCTAGATTGGTTATGTGGCACTTGGGAGCCTCCAAGATCGCGTGGAGTTGAACCAAGGAGATTGTAAAGGCAAGGAGATCGCCTACTTCGTGAAGATCTACCCAAGTGAGGCTAGTCCTTCGTGGACAGAAGCCATGGTGGAATAGAGAAGGTACTTCTTCATAGACCCTTTGTGGGTGGATCCCTCCATGGACTCGCGCAGTGATAACCCACAAGTATAGGGATGGTTCGTAGCCTTTTTCGATAAGTAAGAGTGTCGAACCCAACGAGGAGCTAAAGGTAGAACAAATATTCTCTCAAATTCTATCGACCACCAATACAACTCTGCGCACACCAATATTTGCTTTACCTAGAAACAAGTAATAAGACTAGAAGTACTTTGTAGGTGTAAAGGGATAGGTTTGCAAGATAAAAAATAACGTGAAAATAAAAGTTATGTGTTGTTTTAACAAAAGTACAATTAAATTAGTATAGTGAGTGTGGAAAAGTGGTGGTAGGATTTGCAGAATTGTCCCTAAGAAATTGACTACGTTACTAGACGATAGCAAGTTTTTATGTGGGTGAGGCCACTGCTAGCATGTCATCCCTTACTTGGAATTCTATGCACTTATGATTGAAACTATTAGCAAGCATCCGCAACCACCAAAGTTCATTAAGGCAAAACCCAACAATATCATTAGGATATATTCGTCCCCTTTCAATCCCACATGAATCAATTTTTATGGTAGGAAGAAGAGCTTCTGTCACTCTTGCCCTCCAATGCACATTCCTATCAACATATGATACGTCCATTTTGCATCATGCTTTTATATCAATATTTATTGCATTATGGGATGTTATTACACATTATGTCACAATACTTATGCCTATTCTCTCTTATTTTACAAGGTTTACATGAAGAGGGGGAATGCCGACAGCTAGAATTCTAGGATGGAAAAGGAGCAAATATTAGAGACCTATTCTGCACAGCTCCAAAAGTCCTGAAACTTCATGGAAGTCATTTTTGGAATTAATAAAAAATACTAAGCGGAGAAAGGTCCAGAGGGGGCCCACACCCTGGCCACAGGGTGGGGGCGCGCCCCCTGCTATATGAGGTCTTTCATCGAGGAAAAAGTCATAAGCTAGCTCACGGGACGAAACTCCGCCGCCACGAGGCGGAACCTGGGCAGAACCAATCTAGGGCTCCGGCAGAGCTGTTCTGTCGGGGAAACTTCCCTTCGGGAGGGGGAATCATCACCAACGATCCTCTCATCGGGAGGGGGTCAATCTCCATCAACATCTTCACCAGCACCATCTCATCTCAAACCCTAGTTCACCTCTTGTATCCAATCTTTGTATCCAAACCTCAGATTGGTACATGTGGGTTGCTGGTAGTGTTGATTACTCCTTGTAGTTGATGCTAGTTGGTTTACTTGGTGGAAGATCATATGTTTAGATCCATTATGTGTATTAATACCCCTCCGATTATGAACATGAATATGCGTTGTGAGTAGTTATGTTTGTTCCTGAGGACATGGGAGAAGTCTTGCTATAAGTACTCGTGTGAATTTGGTATTCGTTCGATATTTTGACGAGATGTACTCCCTCCGTTTTTATTTACTCTGCATATTAGAGTTAACTGAAGTCAAACGTCATAAAGTTTGACCAAGTTTATAGAAAAGAATATAAATATTTACAATAACAAATCTATATCATGCGAAAGTACATTCAATAATGAATCTAATGGTATTAATTTGTTATTGTACATGTTAATATTTTTGTCTATAAACTTTGTCAAAGTTTAGAAAGCTTGAATTTGACCAAAGCTAATATGCGGAGTAAATAAAAATGGAGGGAGTATGTTGTCATCCCTCTAGTGGTGTTATGTGAACGTCGACTACATGACACTTCACCATTGTTTGGGCCTAGAGGGAGGCATTGGAAAGTAATAAGTAGATGATGGGTTGCTAGAGTGACAGAAGCTTAAACCCTAGTTTATGCGTTGCTTCGTAAGGGGCTGATTTGGATCCATATGTTTCATGCTATGGTTAGGTTTACCTTAATACTTCTGTTGTAGTTGCGGATGCTTGCAATAGGGGTTAATCATAAGTGGGATGCTTGTCCAAGTAAGGGCAGTACCCAAGCACCGGTCCACCCACATATCAAATTATCAAAGTACCGAATGCGAATCATATGAACGTGATGAAAACTAGCTTGACGATAATTCCCATGTGTCCTCGGGAGCGCTTTCCTTCATATAAGAGTTTATCCAGGCATGTCCTTTGCTACAAAAAGGATTGGGCCACCTTGCTGCACCTTATTTACTTAAATTACTTGTTACTCCTTACAAATTACCTTATCACAAAACTATCTCTTACCGATAATTTCAGTGCTTGGAGAGAATACCTTACTGAAAACTGCTTATCATTTCCTTCTGCTCCTCGTTGGGTTCGATACTCTTACTTATCGAAAAGGCTACGATAGATCCCCTACACTTGTGGGTCATCAAGACTCTTTTCTGGCGCCTTTGCCGGGGAGTGAAGCGCCATTGGTAGGTGGAATTTGGTAAGGAAAAATTTATATAGTGTGCTGAAATTTACTATCACTTTTTACTATGGAACATAATCCTTTGAGGGGCTTGTTCAGGGTATCTTCACCCCGACCAGTAGAGCAAAGAATTGCTACTCAACCTACTGAACCTACTGAAAATGTTTACTTTGAAATTCCTTCGGTTATGATAGAGAAACTTCTAGCTAATCCTTTTGCAGGAGATGGAACATTGCATCCCGATTTACACTTAATCCATGTGGATGAAGTTTGTGGATTATTTAAGCTTGCAGGTATGCCTGATGATGTTATCAAGAAGAAGGTCTTCCCTTTATCTTTGAAGGGAGATGCATTGACATGGTATAGGCTATGTGATGATATGGGATCATGGGACTACAAGCGATTGAAATTGGAATTTCATCAGAAGTTTTATCCTATGCATCTTGTTCATCATGATCGTAATTATATATATAATTTTTGGCCTCGCGAAGGAGAAAGCATCTCTCAAGCTTGGGGGAGGCTTAAGTCAATGTTATATTCATGCCCCAATCATGAGCTCTCAAGAGAGATGATTATTCAAAAAAATTATGCTCGGCTTTCTCTCAGTAATCGCTCCATGCTCGATACTTCTTGTACTGGATCTTTTATGATGAAGACTATTGAATTCAAATGGGATTTATTGGAAAGAATTAAACACAACTCTGAAGATTGGTACCTGGACGAAGGTAAGGATTCAGGTATAACACCTAAGTTTGATTGTGTTAAATCTTTTATGGATACCGATGCCTTCCGTGAATTTAGCACTAAATATGGACTTGACTCTGAGATAGTAGCTTCTTTCTGTGAATCCTTTGCTACTCATGTTGATCTCCCTAAGGAGAAGTGGTTTAAATATAATCCTCCCATTGAAGTAAAAGTAGTTGCACCTATTAAAGTTGAAGAAAAGACTATTACTTATGATGATCATGTTGTTCCTGCTGCTTATATTGAGAAACCACCTTTCCCTGTTAGAATAAAGGATCATGCTAAAGTTTCAACCGTGGTTAACAAAAGTAATATTAAGACACCTAAACCCCCTGAGCAAATTAAAGTTGAACCTAAAATTGCTATGGTTAAAGATCTCTTGGCCGATAATATTGATGGGCATGTTATTTACTTCTGCAATGAAGGTGCTAGAATTGCTAGACCTGATGCTAAAAATAAACATAGACCTGTTGTAGGCATGCCTGTTATTTCTGTTAAAATAGGAGATCATTGTTATCATGGCTTATGTGATATGGGTTCTAGTGCAAGTGCAATACCTCATTCCTTATACAAAGAAATTATGCATGATATTGCACCTGCTGAGATAGAAGAGATTGATGTTACAATTAAGCTTGCCAATAGAGATACTATTTCACCAGTTGGGATTGTTAGAGATGTTGAAGTCTTGTGTGGGAAAGTTAAATATCCTGCTGATTTTCTTGTTCTTGGTTCTCCACAAGATAGCTTTTGTCCCATTATATTTGGTACACCCTTCTTGAATACTGTTAATGCTAAGATAGACTGCAATAAGGATATTGCTTCTGTTGGTTTAGGGGATATGTATCATGAGTTTAATTTTGCCAAATTTAATAGACAACCCCATGATAAAGAATTGCCTAGTAAAGATGAAATTATTGGTCTTGCTTCTATTTCCGTGCCTCCTACTGATCCTTTAGAACAATATTTGCTAGATCATGAAAACGATATGTTTTATGAATGAAAGAAGGGAACTAGATGAAGTATTCTTTAAACAGGGACCTATTCTGAAACACAACTTGCCTATTGAAATCCTAGGGTATCCTCCTCCACCTAAGGGTGATCCTGTGTTTGAGCATAAGCCATTGCCTGATACTATTAAATATGCTTATCTGGATGAAAAGAAGATATATCCTGTTATCCTTAGTGCTAATATTTCAGAGCATGAAGAAGAGAGATCATTGAAAACTCTGAAGAAGCACTGTGCTGCTATTGGATATACTCTTGATGATCTTAAGGGCATTAGTCCCACTCTATGTCAACACAAAATAAATTTGGAGAAAGACGCCAAACCAGTTATTGATCACCAACGACGGTTAAATCCTAAGATGAAAGAAGTGGTAAGAAAGGAAATATTAAAGCTCCTTGAGGCAGGTATAATTTATCCCATTGCTGATAGTCAGTGGGTAAGTCCTGTCCATTGTGTCCCTAAGAAGGGAGGTATTACTGTCGTTCCTAATGATAAAGATGAACTGATCCCACAAAGAATTATTACAGGTTATAGGATGGTAATTGATTTCCGCAAATTAAATGAAGCTACTAAAAAAGATCATTACCCTTTGCCTTTCATTGATCAAATGCTAGAAAGATTATCCAAACCCACACATTTTTGCTTTCTAGATGGTTACTCTGGTTTCTCTCAAATACCTGTGTCAGCTAAGGATCAAGAAAAGACCACTTTTACTTGCCCTTTCGGTACCTTTGCTTATAGACGTATGCCTTTTGGTTTATGGAATGCACCTTCTACCTTTCAAAGATGCATGATGGCTATATTCTCTGACTTTTGTAAAAAGATCTGTGAAGTTTTCATGGATGCTTTCTCTTTTTATGGATCCTCTTTTGATGATTGCTTGAGCAACCTTGATCGAGTTTTGCAGAGATGTGAAGAAACTAACCTTGTCTTGAATTGGGAGAAGTGCCACTTTATGGTTAATGAAGGTATTGTCATGGGGCATAAAATTTCTGAAAGATGTATTGAAGTTAACAAAGGTAAAGTTGATGCTATTGAAAAGATGTCGTGTCCCAAGGACATCAAAGGTATAAGAAGTTTCCTTGGTCATGCCGGTTTTTATAGGAGGTTCATTAAGAACTTCTCAAAAATTTCCCGGCCTCTGGCTAACCTATTACAAAAAGATATTCCTTTTGTCTTTGATGATGATTGTGTAGAAGCATTTGAAATACTTAAGAAAGCCTTGATTTCTGCACCTATTGTTCAGCCGCCTGATTGGAATTTACCCTTTGAAATCATGTGTGATGCTAGTGACTATGATGTAGGGGCTGTTCTAGGACAAAGAGTTGATAATAAATTAAATGTTATTCAATATGCTAGTAAAACTCTAGACAACGCCCAGTGGAATTATGCTACTACTGAAAAGGAATTCTTAGCAGTTGTATTTGCTTGTGATAAGTTCAGACCTTATATTGTTGATTCTAAAGTAACTATTCACACTGATCATGCTGCTATTAAATATCTTATGGAAAAGAAAGATGCTAAACCTAGACTTATTAGATGGGTTCTTCTGCTTCAAGAATTTGATTTGCATATTATTGATAGAAAGGGAGCTGAGAACCCCGTTGCAGACAACTTGTCTAGGTTAGAGAATTTTCTTGATGACCCACTACCTATTGATGATAGCTTTCCCGATGAACAATTAAATGTCATATATTCTTCTCGTACTGCTCTATGGTATGCTAATTATGCTAATTACATTGTTGCTAAATTTGTACCACCTAGTTTCACATACCAGCAAAAGAAAAAGTTCTTCTATGATTTAAGACATTGCTTCTGGGATGACCCACATCTTTATAAAGAAGGAGTAGATGGTGTTATTAGACATTGTGTACCTGAGCATGAACAGGAACAGATCTTACGCAAGTGCCACTCCAAAGCTTATGGAGGACACCATGCTAGAGATAGAACTGCACATAAGGTATTGCAATCCAGTTGTTATTGACCTACTGTCTTCAAGGATGCCCGTAAGTTTGTCTTATCTTGCGATGAATGTCAAAGGATTGGTAATATTAGTAGACGTCAAGAAGTGCCTATGAATTATTCACTCGTTATTGAACCATTTGATGTTTGGGGATTTGATTATATGGGACCTTTTCCTTCCTCTAATGGGTATACACATATTTTAGTTGCTGTTGATTACATTACTAAGTGGGTAGAAGCTATTCCAACTAGTAGTGCTCATCATAACACCTCTATTAAGATGCTTAAATAATTTATTTTTCCGAGGTTTGGAGTCCCTGGATATTTAATGACTGATGGTGGTTCACATTTTATTCATAGTGCCTTTCATAAAATGCTTGCTGAGTATGATGTTAATCATAGAATTGCATCTCCATATCACCCGCAATCTAGTGGTCAAGTAGAATTGAGTAACAGAGAGCTCAAATTAATTTTGCAAATGACTGTTAATAGATCTAGAAAGAATTGGTCCAAGAAACTTGATGATGCATTATGGGCTTATAGAACTGCATATAAAAACCCTATGGGCATGTCTCCGTATAAAATGGTTTATGGTAAAGCATGTCACTTACCTCTTGAATTAGAACATAAGGCATATTGGGCCATTAAAGAGCTCAACTATGACTTCAAACTTGCCGGTGAGAAGATGTTATTTGACATTAGCTCACTTGATGAATGGAGAACCCAGGCCTATGAGAATGCCAAACTGTTTAAAGAAAAGGTTAAAAGATGGCATGATAAAAAGGATACAAAAACATGAGTTTAATGTAGGTGATTATGTATTGCTATACAACTCTCGTTTAAGATTTTTTGCAGGCAAACTTCTCTCTAAATGGGAAGGTCCTTACATCATCGAGGAGGTCTATCGTTCCGGTGCCATAAAAATCAACAACTTCGAAGGAACAAATCTGAGGGTGGTAAACGGTGAAAGAATCAAACATTATATCTCAGGTAATCCTATAAATGGTGAAACTAATATTATTGAAACCGTAACCCCGGAGGAATACATAAGAGACACTTTCCAGAACGTTTTAGACTCCAAAAAGGAATAGGTATGTGGTACGGTAAGTAAACCGTCTCCAAAACAGTTCTAATGGCAATTTTTCTCCATTTTGGAATATTTCAGAAAATAGGAAAATAAGAAGCAGACCGGAAAGGACACGAGGCTTCCACGAGGGTGGAGGGGGCGCCCTACCCCCTGGGCGCGCCCCCTGCATTGTGGGCACCTCGTGTGCTCTCCGGACTCCGTTTTCTTGCACGATACTTCTTTTGGTCGATAAAAATTCATTATATAATCTCCCGAAGGTTTTGACCACCGTATCACGCAAATATCTCCTGTCTTTGTTTCGAGCTGTTTTTCTGACAGATCTAGATCGCCATGGCTTCTTCAAGTGCCCCCAAGGACAAGTTATTCGAGAAGGTCATCAACCCCTACCTCACGGAGGTGCTACAACACCCTGTGAGGGTTTGCTGCACATCCGTGATGTGGAGGGACCAAGGAGGACCGAAAGCATGGAGACAAGGCTCGAGGCAATGGAGCAACAAGTTTTCAAGTGTCAGGAGATGGTGGAGCGTGGACTTGACTCCAATCACATAATGATCACGGAGTTCACCAACAACCACAAGCTGGATGCCAAGGACATTGGGGAGGCCATCTTCAAGCTTCACGAGAAAATCGAGCACCTCCAAGCCCAGATCTATGACCTCCAAAACCAAAACTATGAGTATGAATATAGATTCAAGAGGATGAGTTTGGCTGCAGATTTGAGGATCCCGGAGACACGATCATCCTTCTATGATGGTGAGCCTATGCCTTGGAAGATGGATGACAATCCTACATCATCAATAACTCCTTCATCACCACCTCCGAGGAAGGAAACATAAACACATGGGTATGGGCACTCCCCTTGACAACTGCCAAGCTTGGGGGAGTGCCCCGGTATCGTATCACCATCACTTTTATCTTTACCGTTTTTAGTTCGACCCTTTTGATAATATCTTGATCTAGTAGAATAAAGTTTTAGTATGATCTAGTTGTGAGTTTTGCTTTATGATCTTCCTATGTAATCGAGTCCGTGAGCTATATATAATAAAGATTAGTGTTGAGTCAAGGGCTTGATTATCTTGCTATGATCTTGAGGGAATAAAATAAAATAGAAGAAATAAAAAGAAATAAAGAGATCATATGGATCTTATGGAGAGTAATGAGCTCACATATAAAGAGTATGATGAATAAAAGTTGTTGAGAGTTGACAAACATAGTTTTGGTCATCGTTGCAATTAATATGAAGTAATAAAGAAAGAGAGGTTCACATATAAATATACTATCTTGGACATCTTTTATAATTGTGAGCACTCATTAAAGTATGATATGCTAAAGAGTTGACGTTGGACAAGGAAGACAACGTAATGGGTTATGTTTTCTTACATCTGAGATAAATTGTCTTGTCATGGATCATCCAACATGTTGAGCTTGCCTTTCTCTCTCTTGCTAGCCAATTTCTTTGCACCAAGTAGAGATACTACTTGTGCTTCCAAATATCCTTAAACCCAGTTTTGCCATGAGAGTCCACCATACCTACCTATGGATTGAGTAAGATCCTTCAAGTAAGTTGTCATCGGTGCATGCAATAAAAATTGCTCTCTAAATATGTATGATTTATTAGTGTGGAGAAAATAAGCTTTATATGATCTTGTGATATGGAAGCAATAAAAGTGATGGACTGCATAATAAAGGTTCATATCACAAGTGGCAATATAAAGTGACGTTCTTTTGCATTAAGATTTTGTGCATCCAACCATAAAAGCGCATGACAACCTCTACGTCCCTCTGCGAAGGGCCTATCTTTTATTCTTGTCTTATACTTCATGGAAAGAGTCATGGTAATCTTCAACTTTCCTTTTTACATTTTATCCTTTGGCAAGCACAATGTGTTGGAAAGATCCAGATATATATGGCTAATTGGATGTGGGTTTTCATGAACTATTATTGTTGACATTACCCTTGAGGTAAAACGTTGGGAGGCAAAACTATAAGCCCCTATCTTTCTCTGTGTCCGATTAAAACTTCATAACCATAAATATCGCGTGAGTGTTAGCAATTATGAAAGACTAAAAGATGGTTGAGTATGTGGACTTGCTGAAAAGCTCTTATATTGATTCTTTCCTATGTTATGATAAATTGCAATTGCCTCAATGACTGAGATTAGAGTTTGTTGGTTCTCAATGAAGTTTATGATTCATACTTGAAATTGTGATTGAATTGTTACTTTAGCATAAGAGATCATATGACAATACATATATATGTTGTTGTTCTAAGAATGATCATGATGCCCTCATGTCCGTATTTTATTTAATCGACACCTCTATCTCTAAACATGTGGACATATTTTTCGGTTTCGGCTTTCGCTTGAGGACAAGCGAGGTCTAAGCTCGGGGGAGTTGATACGTCCATTTTGCTCATGCTTTTATATCAATATTTATTGCATTGTGGGCAGTTATTACACATTATGTCACAATACTTATGCCTATTCTCTCTTATTTTACAAGGTTTACATGAAGAGGGGGAATGCCGGCAGCTGGAATTCTGGGCTGGAAAAGGAGCAAATATTAGAGACCTATTCTGCACAGCTCCAAAAGTCCTGAAACTTCACGGAAGTCATTTTTGGAATTAATAAAAAATATCGAGCAGAGATAGTTCCAGAGGGGGCCCACACCCTGGCCACGAGGGTGGGGGGCACACCCTACCCCCCTGGGCGCGCCCCCTGCCTCGTGGGCCCCCTGCTGGCCCTCCGATGCCCATCTTCTGCTATATGAGGTCTTTCGTCGAGGAAAAAATCATAAGCTAGCTCACGGGACGAAACTCCGCTGCCACGAGGCAGAACTTGGGCGGAACCAATCTAGGGCTCCGGCAGAGCTATTGTGCCGGAGAAACCTCCCTCCGGGAGGGGTAAATCATCACCATCGTCATCACCAATGATCCTCTCATCGGGAGGGGGTCAATCTCCATCAACATCTTCACCAGCACCATCTCATCTCAAACCCTAGTTCACCTCTTGTATCCAATCTTGTATCCAAACCTCAGATTGGTACCTGTGGGTTGCTAGTAGTGTTGATTACTCCTTGTAGTTGATGCTAGTTGGTTTACTTGGTGGAATATCATATGTTCAGATCCATTATGCATATTAATACCCCTCTGATTATGAACATGAATATGCGTTGTGAGTAGTTACGTTTGTTCCTGAGGACATGGGAGAAGTCTTGCTATAAGTAGTCATGTGAATTTGGTATTCGTTCGACATTTTGACGAGATGTATGTTGTCATCCCTCTAGTGGTGTTATGTGAACGTCGACTACATGACACTTCACCATTGTTTGGGACTAGAGGGAGGCATTGGGAAGTAATAAGTAGATGATGGGTTGCTAGAGTGACAGAAGCTTAAACCCTAGTTTATGCGTTGCTTCGTAAGGGGCTGATTTGGATCCATATGTTTCATGCTATGGTTAGGTTTACCTTAATACTTCTGTTGTAGTTGCGGATGCTTGCAATAGGGGTTAATCATAAGTGGGATGTTTGTCCAAGTAAGGGCAGTACCCAAGCACTGGTCCACCCACATATCAAATTATCAAAGTACAGAACGCGAATCATATGAACGTGATGAAAACTAGCTTGACGATAATTCCCATGTGTCCTCGGGAGCGCTTTCCTTCATATAAGAGTTTGTCCAGGCATGTACTTTGCTACAAAAAGGATTGGGCCAACTTTATGCACCTTATTTACTTGCATTACTTGTTACTCGTTACAAATTACCTTATCACAAAACTATCTCTTACTGATAATTTCAGTGCTTGCAGAGAATACCTTACTGAAAACTGCTTATCATTTCCTTCTACTCCTCGTTGGGTTCAACACTCTTACTTATCGAAAAGGCTACGATAGATCCCCTACACTTGTGGGTCATCAAGACTCTTTTCTGGCGCTGTTGCCGGGGAGTGAAGCACCTTTGGTAGGTGGAATTTTGTAAGGAAAAATTTATATAGTGTGCTGAAATTTACTGTCACTTGTTACTATGGAACATAATCCTTTGAGGGGCGTGTTCAGGGTATCTTCACCCCGAACAGTAGAGCAAAGAGTTTCTCCTCGACCTACTGAACCTACTAAAAATGTGTACATTGAAATTCCTTCGGGTATGATAGAGAAACTACTAGCTAATCCTTTTGCGGGAGATGGAACATTGCATCCCGATTTACACTTAATCTATGTGGATGAAGTTTGTGGATTATTTAAGCTTGCAGGTATGCCCGATGATGTTACCAAGAAGGAGGTCTTCCCTTTATCTTTGAAGGGAGATGCATTGACATGGTATAGGCTATGTGATGATATGGGATCATGGGACTACAAGCGATTGAAATTGGAATTTCATCAGAAGTTTTATCCTATGCATCTTGTTCATCGTGATCGTAATTATATATATAATTTTTGGCCTCGCGAAGGAGAAATCATTGCTCAAGCTTGGGGGAGGCTTAAGTCAATGTTATATTCATGCCCCAATCATGAGCTCTCAAGAGAGATGATTATTCAAAAAAATTATGCTCGGCTTTCTCTCAGTAATCGCTCCATGCTCGATACTTCTTGTACTGGATCTTTTATGATGAAGACTATTGAATTCAAACGGGATTTATTGGAAAGAATTAAACGCAACTCTGAAGATTGGGACCTCGATGAAGGTAAGGATTCAGGTATAACACCTAAGTTTGATTGTGTTAAATCTTTTATGCATACCGATGCTTTCCGTGAATTTAGAACTAAATATGGACTTGACTCTGAGATAGTAGCTTCTTTCTGTGAATCCTTTGCTACTCATGTTGATCTCCCTAAGGAGAAGTGGTTTAAATATAATCCTCCCATTGAAGTAAAAGTAGTTGCACCTATTAAAGTTGAAGAAAAGACTATTACTTATGATGATCATGTTGTTCCTGTTGCTTATATTGAGAAACCACCTTTCCCTGTTAGAATAAAGCATCATGCTAAAGTTTCAACCATGGTTAACAAAAGTAATATTAAGACACCTAAACCCCCTGAGCAAATTAAAGTTGAACCTAAAATTGCTATGGTTAAAGATCTCTTGGCCAATAATATTGATGGGCATGTTATTTACTTCTGCAATGAAGCTGCTAGAATTGCTAGACCTGATGCTAAAAATAAACATAGACCTATTGTAGGCATGCCTGTTATTTCTGGTAAAATAGGAGATCATTGTTATCATGGCTTATGTGATATGGGTGCTAGTGCAAGTGCAATACCTCATTCCTTATACAAAGAAATTATGCATGATATTGCACCTGCTGAGATAGAAGAGATTGATGTTACAATTAAGCTTGCCAATAGAGATACTATTTCACCAGTTGGGATTGTTCGAGATGTTGAAGTCTTGTGTGGGAAAGTTAAATATCCTGCTGATTTTCTTGTTCTTGGTTCTCCACAAGATAGCTTTTGTCCCATTATATTTGGTACACCCTTCTTGAATACTGTTAATGCTAAGATAGACTGCAATAAGGATATTGTTTCTGTTGGTTTAGGGGATATGTCTCATGAGTTTAATTTTGCCAAATTTAGTAGACAACCCCATGATAAAGAATTTCCTAGTAAAGATGAAATTATTGGTCTTGCTTCTATTGCTATGCCTCCTACTGATTCTTTAGAGCAATATTTGCTAGACCATGAAAATGTTATGATTATGAATGAAAGAAGGGAAATAGATGAAGTATTGTTTAAACAGTGTCGTGGATTTGTCACGGAAGATGTCCTAGTGTGAGGACTTAGTCGTGAGACCAACGCATCTATGTGGTAGCTTGAACGGGGTTGGTCGGGATCGAGAGACGCGAGGTTTTACCCAGGTTCGGCCCCTCACGGTGGAGGTAAAAGCCTACGGCCTGCTTCATTGATATTGATGATAATGATCACGATTACACGGGTGCTCTAACTCGAGAGCTATCGACTTGTCTGTCTAAACCTAACTTGTGTAAGTTGTAACGTGTTCCCCTTGGGGTGCCCTGCCCCTCCTTATATATGTTGAAGGGGCGGCTTACATGACTAGACCTATTAGGATGAGGATTACTCTATTACAATTGGAGTCCTAGTCTTGCTTCCTTTGTAGGAGAATATTCCTTATGCCTTTCATCTTAAGCCGGCCCACCATCACATGAACCGGCCTTCTGGGCCTTAGGCCTTGTCATCTATCTGACACGCCGTCGGGGTCATCAGTAAGTCGCCAAATATCAGTCGGGTCTCCGGTGAGTCGCTAACTCCTGCCGGGTCATACCGCGGGTTATATCCCCGACATTATCCCCCAGTTTAATTTGGATTTATCCATGTTTAAACTGATCCTCAAAAATAAACACAAGAACAAATTTGACAGGCTGTGCTCCGGGTTAAGAATTCTTGTAAGCCGGTACCTGATAATCCTTAAGCTCTTGTCATTTCCTTCTTCTGGACAGTCCGGGTCAATAGACCAACTTCATAATCATTTTGCAGATATTGGTTTCTCACAGAAATATTATGAAGAATAATTCATTTGATTCAGCTCCCAATGTTTCAAAAATATTGGACTTGAAATACTCATCTGATTTTCAGTCGGTTTGAAGATGTAGATCTTGCCAATTCATGATTACCAAAATTGACGGATTATAAGAAGATGATACTGAGTCATAATTGTTGCTGACGCTGGGTCATTATTATTAGTGACACCGGGTCATGATTGTTGCAGATACCGGGTCAATCTGGTTTGCTCAAAACTGAGAATTTGAAGATATTTTTCCCTTATATCCATATTACCTGTAGCCCCCAAGTCTTGAGCAGAACAAAGTGATGACTTAAGACTTGCTTCAATATAAATATTACCACTTTGAAGAAATCCATGTTGTTCATCTCAGTCACTAGTAAAGACTGAACGCTCCATATATGTAGCCCCCAAGTGCCGGGTTGTCGTGCTTGCAGCAACCTGGGACTTTATAATTGCCTGATGCTCAATACACTTCAACTAGTGTAGCCCCCAAGGGCTGGGTCATTATGCAATAATGAGCCGGGACTTTGTATGTATAATCATGTAGATTCGAGCAGCAATGTTTAGCCCCCAAGGGCCGGCTTAGTAAGATAATACTGAGCTAGGACTTTATACATACTTCATTGGAAATAATATCATATGATGTAACTCTCACCATGGGGCTCGAACCCACGTCCATAAGGTTAAGAGTTTTTGTTTGTTGGGGATCGTAGCAGAAATTTAAAATTTTCTACGCATCACCAAGATCAATCTATGGAGTAATCTAGCAACGAGGGGAAGGGGAGTGCAAATACATATCCTTGTAGATCGCTAAGCGGAAGCGTTGCAAGAACGCGGATGAAGGAGTCATACTCGCAGCAATTCAGATCGCGGTTGATTCCGACCTAAGCGCCGAACAACGGCGCCTCCGCATTTAATGCACGTGTAGCTCGGTGACGTCTCCCACGCCTTGATCCAACAAGGGGAGAAGGAGAGGTTGGGGAAGACTCCATCCAGTAGCAGCACGACAGCGTGGTGGTGGTGGAGGAGCGCGGAACTCCAGCAGGGCTTCTCCAAGCACTACGAGAGACGAGGAGGGAGAGAGGTAGGGCTGCGCCAAGAGGGAGATGATCTCGTGTCGTTTGCAGCCCCCAATACCTCAAGTATATATAGAGGAAGGGGAGGGGATGCGCCCCCATCTAGGGTTCCCTCCCTAGGGGTGGTGGCTGCCCCAAAACCCATCTAGGGTGGCGGCCATAAGGGGGAGAGGGGGAGGCGCACCTGTGGTGGGCCTTAGGGCCCATCTGCCCTGGGGTTTGCCCCCCTCCCCTCTTGGAGGTGCCTTGGGCCTTGCTGGGAGGCGCCCCAGCCCACCTAGGAGCTGGTCCCTTCCCACTATTGGCCCATGTAGGCCTCCGGGGCTGGTGGGCCCACCTGGTGGACCCCCGAGACCCTCCCGGTGGTTCCGGTACGTTACCGATAGCACCCAAAACTTTTCCGGTGACCAAAACGGGACTTCCCATATATAAATCTTTACCTCTAGACCATTCCGGAATTCCTCGTGACGTCCGGGATCACATCACATGATCTTGTGCTAGGCTTAGGATTGGGTCTTGTCCATTACATCATTCTCCTAATGATGTGATCCCGTTATCAACGACATCCAATGTCCATGGTCAGGAAACCGTAACCATCTATTGATCAATGAGCTAGTCAACTAGAGGATTACTAGGGACATGGTGTTGTCTATGTATCCACACATGTATCTGAGTTTCCTATCAATACAATTCTAGCATGGATAATAAACGATTATCATGAACAATGAAATATAATATAATAATAACTAATTTATTATTGCCTCTAGGGCATATTTCCAACAGTCTCCCACTTGCACTAGTGTCAATAATCTAGTTCACATCGCCATGTGATTAATACTCACAGGTCACATCGCCATGTGACCAACATCCAAAGAGTTTACTAGAGTCAGTAATCTAGTTCACATCACTATGTGATTAACACTCAATGAGTTCTGGGTTTGATCATGTTATGCTTGTGAGAGAGGTTGTAGTCAACGGGTCTGCAATATTCAGATCCCTATGTATTTCGCAACACTTTATGTCATATCATAGATGCTGCTACCACGTTCCACTTGGAGCTATTCCAAATTGTTGCTCCATTATACGTATCCGGTATCTCTACCCAGAGCTATCCGGATAGGTGTTAAGCTTGCATCGACGTAACTCTTTACGTCGAACTCTTTATCACCTCCATAATAGAGAAACATTTACTTATTCCTCTAAGGATAATTTTGACTGCTATCTGGTGATCCACTCCTAGATCACCTTCGTACCCTCTTGCCAGACATGTGGCAAGGCACACATCTGGTGCGGTACTCAGCATGGCATACCGTATAGAGCCTATGACAAAAGCATAGGGGACGACCTTCGTCCTTCCTCTTTCTTCTGCCGTGGTCAACCTTTGAGTCTTACTCAACTTCACACCTTACAACTCAAGTAAGAACCCCTTCTTTGACTGATCTATTTTGAACTCCTTCAAAATCATGTCAAGGTGTGCGTTCTTTGAAAGTATCATCAGGCGTCTTGATTGATGCCCAATATGTAAGCAGCTTTATCCAGGTCTTCCTTTGAAAAACACTCTTCAAACAACCGTTTATGCTTTCCAGAAATTCTACATCATTTCGGATCAACAATATGTCATCCACATATACTTATCAGAATTGTTGCAGTGCTCCCACTCACTTTCTTGTAAATACAAGTTTCTAGCAAACATTGTATAAACCTAAAAGCTTTGATCACTCTATCAAAGCATATATTCTGACTCCGAGATGCTTGCTCTAGTCCATAGACGGATCGCTGGAGCTAGCATACCTTTTAGCATTCTTAGGATCGACAAAAACTTTGATTGTATCACATACAACTCTTTCTTACGAAAACTGGTAAGAAAACTTGTTTTGACATCCATCTATCAGATTTCATAATCGAAAAATACAACTAATGCTAACATGATTCCAACGGACTTAAGCATCTCTACGGGTGAGAAATTCTCATCGTAGTCAACTCCTTGAACTTGTGAAAAGACTCTTTCCCACAAGTCGAGCTTCATAGACGGTAACATTACCGCTCACGTCCGTCTTCTTCTTAAAGATCCATTTATCTCAATGGCTTGCTGATCATCGGGCAAGTCCACCAAAGTCCATACTTTGTTCTGATACATGGATCCTATCTCAGATTTCATGGCTTCTAACCATTTGTCGGAATACGGGCCCACCATCGCTTCTCCATAGCTCGTAGGTTCATTGTTGTCTAACAACATGATATCTAAGACAGGATTACCGTACCACTCAGGAGTAGTACATATCCTTGTCGACCTATGAGGTTCGATAGAAACTTGATCTGAAGCTTCATGATCACTATCATTAACTTCCTCTTCAACAGACGTAGGCGCCACAGGAAATATCTTTCTGTGTTGCATCACTCTCTGGTTGAAGTAAAGGTTTGACAACCTCATCAAGTTCTATCTTCCTCCCACTCAATTCTTTCGAGAGAAACTCCTTCTCGAGAAAGGACCCGTTCTTAGCGACAAACAATTTGCCCTTAGATCTGAGATAGAAGGTGTACCCAACTGTCACCTTTGGGTATCCTATGAAGATGTGTTTGTCCGCTTTGGGTTCGAGCTTCTCCGGCTGAAGCCTTAAGCATCGCAGCCCCAAACGTTAAGAAACGACAACTTTGGTTTCTTGCCAAAGCAATGTTCACATGACATCGTCTCAACGGACTTAGATGGTGTCCTATCTAAAGTGAATGCAGCTGTCTCTAACGCATAACCTCAAAATGAAATGGTAGATCGGTAAGAGACATCATAGATCGCACCATATCTCATAAGGTTCGATTACGACGTCCGTACACACCATAACCCAGTGGTGTTCCAGGTGGCTTCAACCGTGAAACAATTCCACAATGTCTTAAGTGATTGACAAACTCATAACTCAGAAATTCTCATCGATCAGATCGTAGGAATTTGATCTTCTTGTTATGATGGTTCTTAACTTCACCCTGAAATTGCTTGAACTTTTCAAACGTTTCAGACTTGTGCTTCATTAACTAAATATACCTATATCTACTCAAATCGTCAGTGAAGATGAGAAAATAGCGATATCCACCGCACGCTTCAATTCTCATTGGATCACACGCATTAGCATGTATGATTTCCAACAAGTCACTTGTCCATTTTATTTTACCTGAAAACGGGGTCTTAGTCATCCTGCCCATGAGGCATGGCTCGCATGTGTCAAGCGATTCAAAATCAAGTGACTCCAAACATCCATCGACATGGAGTTTCTTCATGCATCTTACGCCAATATGACCTAAGTGGCAGTGCCACAAGAAAGTGGTACTATCATTATTAACTCTACATCTTTTGGCGTGAACATGCGTATTACCACGACCGAGATTCAATGAACCATTCACATAGGGTGCATGACCATGAAAGGTATTATTCATGTAAACAGAATAACCATTATTCTCTAACTTAAATGAATAACCGTATTGCAATGAACATGATCTAATCATATTCATGCTCAATGTAGACACCTAATAACATTTATCTAGGTTCAATACTAATCCCGAAGGCAGATGGAGCGTGCGATGGTGATCTCATCAACTTTGGAAACACTTCCAACACACATCGTCACCTCGCCCTTAGCCAGTCTCCGTTTAGTCCGTAGCTTTTGCTTCAAGTCACCGATAATAGCAACTGAACCAGTATCCAATACCCAGATGCTACCAGGAGTACTAGTGAGGTACACATTAATAACATGTATATACTTTGTTGAAGTTCCCAGCCTTCTTATCTACCATGCATTTGGGGTAATTCCGCTACCAGTGACTGTTCCCCTTACAATAGAAGCACTTAGTCTCGGGTTTGGGTTCAACCTTGGGTTCCTTCACTGGAGCGATAACTGGTTTGCCATTCATGAAGTTTCCCTTATAGCCCTTCTTGAAACCAGTGGTCTTGTTAAACCATCAACACTTGATGCTCCTTCTTGATTTCTACCTTTTGCGGTCTTAAGCACCGCGAACAGCTCTGGGATCAACTCCATCCCTTGCATGTCATAGTTCATCACGAAGATCTAGTAGCTTAGTGATAGTGGCTAGAGAACTCTATCAATCACTATCTTATCTGGAAGTTTAACTCCCACTTGATTTAAGTGATTGTAGCACCCAGACATTCTGAGCACATGCTCACTAGCTGAGCTATTCTCCTCCATCTTGTTGGCAAAAGAACTTGTCAGAGGTCTCATACCTCTCAACACGGGCATGAGCCTGAAATCCCAATTTCAGCTCTTGGAACATCTCATATGTCTTATGGCGTTCAAAACGTCATTGGAATCCCGATTCTAAGCCGTAAAGTATGGTGCACTAAACTATCAAGTAGTCATCAGGATGTGTCTGCCAGGTGTTCACAACATCCACAGACGATGTTGTAGGGGTTTGCACATCGAGTGGTTCATCAAAGACGTAAGCCTTCTGTGTAGCAGTGAGGACACTCCTCGGACTACGGACCCAGTCCGCATCATTGCTTACAATATCTTTCAACTTAGTCTTTCTCTAGGAACGTATTGAAACAGGGAGCTACAACGTGAGCTATTTATCTACAACATATTTGCAAAGACAATTTAGACTATGTTCATGATAATTAAGTTCATCTAATCAAATTATTTAATGAACTCCCACTCAGATAGACATCCCTTTAGTCATCTAAGTGATACATGATCCGAGTCAACTAGGCCGTGTCCGATCATCACGTGAGACGGACTAGTCATCATCGGTGAACATCTTCATGTTGATCATATCTTCTATACGACTCATGTTCGACCTTTCGGTCTTCCGTGTTCCGAGGCCATGTCTGTACATGCTAGGCTCGTCAAGTCAACCTAAGTGTATTGTGTGTGTAAATCTGGCTTACACCCGTTGTATTCGAATGTTAGAATCTATCACACCCGATCATCACGTGGTGCTTCGAAACAACGAACCTTCGCAACGGTGCACAGTTAGGGGGAACACTTTCTTGAAATTAATGCGAGGGGTCATCTTATTTAAGCTACCGTCGTTCTAAGCAAATAAGATGTAAAACATGATAAACATCACATGCAATCAAATAGTGACATGATATGGCCAATATCATTTTGCTCCTTTTGATCTCCATCTTCGGAGCTCCATGATCATCATCGTCACCGGCATGACACCATGATCTCCATCATCATGATCTCCATCATCGTGTCTTCATGAAGTCGTCTCGTCAACTATTACTTACTACTATGGCTAACAGTTTAGCAATAAATTAAAGTAACTACATGACGTTTAAGTTGACACGCAGGTCATAAATAAATTAAGACAACTCCTATGGCTCCTGCCGGTTGTCATACTCATCGACATGCAAGTCGCGATTCCTATTACAAGAACATGATCAATCTCATACATCACATATATCATTCATCACATCCTTTTGGCCATATCACATCACAAGGCATATGTTGCAAAAACAAGTTAGACGTCTTCTAATTGTTGTTGCAAATTTTTACGTGGCTGCTATAGGTTTCTAGCAAGAACGTTTCTTACCTACGCCAAAACCACGACGTGATATCCCAATTTCTATTTACCCTTCATAAGGACCCTTTTCATCGAATCCGATCCGACTAAAGTGGGAGAGACAGACACCCACTAGCCACCTTATGCAACTAGTGCATGTCAGTCGGTGGAACCAGTCTCACGCAAGAGTACGTGTAAGGTCGGTCCGGCCCGCTTCATCCCACGATGCCGCCGAATCAAGATAAGACTAGTAACGGCAAGTAAATTGACAAAATCGACACCCACAACAACTTGTGTTCTACTCGTGCATAGAAACTACACATAGACCTAGCTCTGATACCACTGTTGGGGATCGTAGCAGAAATTGAAAATTTTCTACGCATCACCAAGATCAATCTATGGAGTAATCTAGCAATGAGGGGAAGGGGAGTGCATCTACATACCCTTGTAGATCGCTAAGCGGAAGCGTTGCAAGAATGCGGATGAAGGAGTCGTACTCGCAGCGATTCAGATCGCGGTTGATTCCGATCTAAGCGTCGAACAACGGCGCCTCTGCGTTCAACACACGTGCAGCCCGGTGACGTCTCCCACGCCTTGAACCAGCAAGGGGAGAAGGAGAGGTTGGGGAAGACTAGATCCAGCAGTAGCACGATGGCGTGGTGGTGGTGGAGGAGCGCGGAACTCCAGCAGGGCTTCACCGAGCACTACGAGAGACAAGGAGGGAGAGAGGTAGGGCTGCGCCAAGAGGGAGATGATCTCGTGTCGTTTGCAGCCCCCAATACCTCAAGTATATATAGAAGAAGGGGAGGGGCTGCGCCCCCCATCTAGGGTTCCCTCCCTAGGGGTGGCGGCTGCCCCAAAACCCATCTAGGGTGGCGGCCACAAGGGGGAGAGTGGGAGGCGCACCTGTGGTGGGCCTTAGGGCCCATCTGCCCTAGGGTTTGCCCCCCTCCCCTCTTGGAGGCGCCTTGGGCCTTGGTGGGAGGCGCCCCAGCCCACCTAGGGGCTGGTCCCTTCCCACTATTGGCCCTCCGGGGCTGGTGGCCCCACCTGGTGGACCCCCGGGACCCTCCCGGTGGTCCCGGTATGTTACCGTTAGCACCCGAAACTTTTCCGGTGACCAAAACAGGACTTCCCATATATAAATCTTTACCTCTGGACCATTCCGGAACTCCTCGTGACGTCCGGGATCTCATCCGGGACTCCGAACAACAATCAGTAACCGCGTACATACTTTTCCCTATAACCCTAGAGTCATCGAACCTGAAGTGTGTAGACCCTACGGGCTCAGGAGTCATGCAGACATGACCAAGACAACTCTCCGATCAACAACCAACAGGGGGATCTGGATACCCATGTTGGCTCCCACATGCTCCATGATGATCTCATTGGATGAACCACGATGTCAAGGATTCAATCAATCCCATATACAATTCCCTTTGTCTATCGGTACGATACTTGCCCGAGATTCGATCATCGGTATCCCGATACCTTGTTCAATCTCGTTACTGGCAAATCTCTTTACTCGTTCTGTAACACATCATCCCGTGATCAACTCCTTGGTTACATTGTGCACATTATGATGATGTCCTACCGAGTGGGCCCAGAGATACCTCTCCGTTACACGGAGTGACAAATCCTAGTCTCTATTCGTGCCAACCCAACAGACACTTTCGGAGATACCCGTAGTGCACCTTTATAGCCACCTAGTTACGTTGTGACGTTTGGCACACCCAAAGCACTCCTACGGTATCCGGGAGTTGCACAATCTCATGGTCTAAGGAAATGATACTTGACATTAGAAAAGCTTTAGCATACGAACTACACGATCTTGTGCTAGGCTTAGGATTGGGTCTTGTCCATCACATCATTCTCCTAATGATGTGATCCCGTTATCAACGACATCCAATGTCCATGGTCAGGAAACCGTAACCATCTATTGATCAACGAGCTAGTCAACTAGAGGCTTACTAGGGACATGGTGTTGTCTATGTATCCACACATGTATCTGAGTTTCCTATCAATACAATTCTAGCATGGATAATAAACGATTATCATGAACAATGAAATATAATATAATAATAACTAATTTATTATTGCCTCTAGGGCATATTTCCAACATTGTTCTCTACCAACTAAGTAGTGGACCTTTCAATATAATGGATTAAGACTTATGTACCTTGAATTTTTGACAGGAGCAATTGGTAGCCCCCAAGGCCGGCTCATTATGATATGATGAGTCGGGTCTTCAATAAGGCAAGTAAAAATGACTTTGCATTAGCCCCCAAGTGCCATGGTGCATGCTGGCAGTGACATTGGACTTGTATATTTGATGTAATCTCAATTTGAATAATGTTGCCCCCAAGTGCTAGGTCGTAAGCCTGTAGCGACTCGGGACTATTCTCTCCATTGTAGAAGAAATCATATCCATTGATAAAATAATAGCCATTGCGCTGAAGCGACTTTGACAACCTCAATCGTAATACTAGTATTGATAACCATAATAATGATCCAGCCATGTTGGCTATGAAAGATTTGAATAATATAATCCGGTATGAAAACCTCAATCATTCAATATCATCATGACAATCTAGTCAAGTTTGGCTATTAAAGATTTGAATACCTTATCGGTTGACAAGTAAATCCGGAGTTTAAATACTCAGTGACTCTTGGCTGATAGCGATTTAATGGGCATCCATTGTAATCCGGGATTTTTGTAACCTGGTGGCTTATAGCCTTTGTGAAAATCAATAATTGATAACCCTTTTGAGACACCAATTTCAATTTTTGATGATGGGCTTCAACTTAATCATTTATGTAAGTCATAGCTCTGCAAATCCTGCATAGAGTTTAAACAACATATGCCCTAGTGACTTAACGTCAAAAGCCAGGGCGGGTAACAACCCAAATATAATATAGTCTTATGCAATTATGGAAAAGACTAGCATTAAGGCCATTCAAGCCAAAACATACTGGCAACTTTGAAGTTTAAAAACCAGGGCGAGTTATCAGACCTCAGATAAAAAAATGAATGGCATACATGTGATACTTATGAACATTGCTGGCCTATCATGCCAGTAAGGGTAATAACCCTCAAGATATAGAGCACAACGCCCTGTCCACTTTAGTCACGCTGCCGGCTTATCACGCCATATGCAGCAAGGGGTAATATCCCAAAACTTAGAGCACATCGCTTCCAAGTATATAAGATCATCATACACTAGCGATTTATAATCCATGGCCAACCGGGTTAATAAACACCGGATAATTTCTGATCACACTTGTGACTTATAGCCAAAAGCCAGGCCGGGTTAATAAACACCGGTCAATGTCATACATGACTCAGAAGGCATTATAAGCCTTATTATTTTTCAACCATGTATTACTATGTCACAAAATAAAAAATCTCAAAAAGACATTCAAATCAAAACAACAAAAAATATCTGAGGCTTTCATAGGCCGCCAAGCCAAAATATCTTCTTCAATGAAACTAGCATTAGCCACTGGAAGGTACACGCTTTCCGTGAGCCGGCCCTCATTGACCCAATCGACATTTTAACTCGGATAAGTTCAGTTCTTATTTAAAGATAGAGTTACCAGGAGTACGCGGGGTTAGAGCAACATCGTGCATCACAGGACGATTTATCCAAGTTTCAAGGAAGGTGGCTTTTTAGCCTGAGCTTCTCCTTGCTATCCGTAAAACCGTGCCCTCTCATGACAAACTGGCGTTTTAACCTTAGCGAGTTCAGGGTCTTGTTTAAAAGATTGACTATTAAGAGTTTTGCGGGTCAATCAGGATTACCTGATGGAGAAGCATCTGGCATACAGGTAGGATAACCCGAAAGGGTTATGTCCTCTTTGGTGAATACACCTATGTTTGAACAGAATAACCCCATCAAGAGGGTAGTAACGCTATGTTCTCTTTGGTGAATACACCTATGTTTGAACAGGAAGCCCCCAAGTGACTTATTTGTGAGCTGTGCTCGCTGGGTACCCATGTTTGAGTTGTGCTGTGCAACAGACTCTCTTACGTCCCTTTAATTTTTCTAAGAACTCAAACTTCGCGAGAGATAATATTCTTCTTGAGCCGGACTTTTAAACCGGATATTCTTCTTCTCCGCCAAATACTTAGGGCAGTTCCGCTTCCAATGACCAGTCCCTTTGAAGTGGAAGCACTTAGTCTCAGGCTTAGGTCCAGACTTGGGCTTCTTCACTTGAGCAGCAACTTGTTTGCTATTCTTCTTGAAGTTCCCTTTCTTCCCTTTGCCCTTTTTCTTGAAACTGGTGGTCTTGTTAACCATCAACACTTGATGCTCCTTCTTGATTTCTACCTCAACGGCCTTTAGCATCATGAAGAGCTCGGGAATTATCTTATCCATCCCTTGCATATTATAGTTCATCACGAACTTTTGTAGCTTGGTGGCAGTGATTGAAGAACTCTGTCAACGACACTATCATCAGGAAGATTAACTCCCAGTTGAGTCAAGTGGTTGTGGTACCCAGACATTCTGAGTATATGTTCACTGACAGAACTATTATCCTCCATTTTGCAGCTGTAGAACTTATTGGAGACTTCATATCTCTCTATCCGGGCATTTTGCTTGAAATATTAACTTCAACTCCTGGAACATCTCATATGCTACATGACGTTCAAAATGTCGCTAAAGTCCCGGTTCTAAGCTGTAAAGCATGGCACGTTGAACTATCGAGTAGTCATCAGCTTTGCTCTGCCAGACGTTCATAACATCTGGCGTTGCTCCTGCAATGGGTTTGTCACCTAGCGGTGCTTGCAGGACGTAATTCTTCTGTGCAGCAATCAGGATAATCCTCAAGTTACGGATGAGGGAGTCCTGGATTAGGGGGTCTCCGGACATCCGGACTATATCCTTTGGCCGTACTATTGGACTATGAAGATACAAGATTGAATACTTCGTCCCGTGTCCGGATGGGACTCTACTTGGCCTGGAATTCAAGCTAGGCAATATGGATATGTATATTTTCTCCTTTGTAACCGACCTTGTGTAACCCTAGCCCCCCTCCGGTGTCAATATAAACAGGAGGGTTTTAGTCCGTAGGATAACATACAATCATACCATAGGCTACCTTCTAGGGTTTAGCCTCTCTAATCTCGTGGTAGATCTACTCTTGTAATATTCATATCATCAAGAACAATCAAGCAGGACGTAGGGTATTACCTCCATCAAGAGGGCCCGAACCTGGGTAAACAACGTGTCCCCTGCCTCCTGTTACCATCTGCCTTAGACGCATAGTTCCGGACCCCCTACCCAAGATCCGCCGGTTTTGACACTGACACCCCTCCTTCAAAAAAACAAAACCCTAGCTACTGCCAAATGCTGATGCGTGGATGCCTTTTGGTCCCGGTTGGTGTTACCAACCGGGACTAAAGGCCCTCCTACCCGGGCTTTCATTGAGAGTTCGACTGTGTCGTCACCGTAAGGCTTGATGGCTCCTTCGATCATCGCTAGCAATGCGGTCCAAGGTGAGGTTTTCCTCCCCGGACAGATCTTCGTATTCGGCGGCTTTGCACTGCGGGCCAATTCGCTTGGCCATCTGGAGCAGATTGAGAGCTACGCCCCTAGCCACCAGGTCAGATTTGGAAACTTGAACTACACGGCCGATATCCGCGGAGACTTGATCTTCGACGGATTCGAGCCCATGCCGGACACGCCGCGCAGCCGCGACGAGCATGACGTAACTCTGTCGTCGGACAGCGTTTGGGAGATCGCATCTACAGCTACTCTGGCCTCTAATCCGGAGCAAGTCGCGCCATCCGAGAGCGGAGGGATGGACCCCGCCATGGAGGCCACACTCTCAGTGGCGATAGAGCCAGATACTGACTTTACCCCTTACGAGAGCCGTGTCGCCGAACCACTGGGTTCACCTCCGGCCACGGACTCCGAGCCGCTCACACCCGTGCCCGTCGAATCCGGCTGGGCGCCGATCATGGAGTTCACCTCCGTAGATATCTTTTAGCACTCGCCCTTCGGAGATGTGCTAAATTCATTAAGGTCTCTCTCCATGTCAGGAGAGCCTTGGCCGAACTATGTCCGGCTAGAATGTGATACGGACGACGAAGAAATTCGCTGCCCACCCACCACCCACTTAGTAGCCACTATCGACGACATAACCGACATGCTCGACTTCAACTTTGAAGTCGTCGACGGTATGGACGATGAAGCCGGAGACAAACCGGAACCACCGCCCATTGGGCGCTGGACCTCTACTTCATCACATGAAGTATACATGGTGGACACCCCCAACGAAGCCAATGGCGATGAGAATGCGGAGGATGACCCCTCGAAGAAGCAACCCAAGCGCCGACGTCAGCGGCGCCGCACTAAGTCCCGCCATAGCAAAAGAGACTAGAACTGCACCGCCCCGGTGGCAGAACGCGATCAAGACGCAAACTACACACATAGTACGGATCCGATGTCCGAACATGATGACGTCAAAGATTCGCCTCATCAATCCCCGTCTAGGGAAGAAAACAGTTCGGACGAAGATACACCCATCATCCCGGAAACACACTTGGAGCAAGAGAACCTCCGCAGAGGGCTTATTGCCACATCAAGAAGCCTGAAGAAACAGAAGCAAAGGCTCAAGGTCACACAAAATACGCTCAACAAAAAGTGGAACAAAGTAACAAAGTATGGTGGAAGTTACCACCCAAATAGCTATCCAAAGCGCAAGCTATTATCGGAATTTGACGATGAGGCCTTTGAGCCCATACAGCCGAAAATTGATACGGCCAACAGGTCAGATCCACCACCCTATGAACGCGATAGAGCAGCTAACAAAGTCATGCATAAGTCAACACACGATCTACGTGAGAACTTGCGTTAAAAATCCGGCGCGACCAGATCTATCTATGGATCTAGGAAGCGCGCTACGGTACACAACCAACACCGAATACTACAACCGTCCGAACACCATGGAGCATCCCAATACAGGGGTGCCGCACACCCCTTATGTTTCACTGATGAGGTGCTGGATCACGAATTCCCAACCGGTGAACATAGAGGCGTACGAAGGAACCACAGACCCTGGAGTCTGGATAGAGGACTTCATCCTCCACATCCATATGGCTCGTGGAGACGATCTCCATGCCATTAAATACTTGCCCCTCAAGCTTAAAGGGCCAGCTAGGCACTGGCTGAAAAGCCTCCCAGAAAACTCAAATGGAAGTTGGGAGGAGCTCGAGCATGCTTTTCGGGCCAATTTTCAAGGGACTTATGTCCGACCTCCGAATGCAGACGATTTAAGTCATATAAGCCAACAGTCCGGAGAGTCCGCCCGAAAGCTCTCGAACAGGTTTCTCACCAAGAAGAACCAAATTGTCGACTGTCCAGACGCCGAAGCCTTAGCAGCTTTCAAACACAGCGTCCGAGACGAATGACTCGCCAGACACCTCGGTCAAGAAAAACCGAGAACAATGGCAGCCCTAACAAGCCTCATGACCCGCTTTTGCGCGGGTGAGGACAACTGGTTGGCCCGCAGCAGCACCAGCGACCCAAGCACATCCGAAGTCAGGGATGGCAATGGTAAACCACTATGCAACAAAAACAAGCGTCTAAATAAAGAAGGTAGCCCAGATAACACGGTGGTAAACGACAGATTCAGGGGCTCTAGACCAGGTCAGCGGAAAAAGCCTTTCAAAGGCAGTAGAGAAGGACAATCTGGCCTAAACAAAATTCTTGACAAACTCTGTCAGATTCGCGGAACCCCAGACAAACCTGGAAATCATACTCACAGAGAATGTTGGGTCTTCAAGCAGGCCGGCAAGCTAAACACCGAACACAAAGGGGAAGAGACACCAAGCGAAGACGAGGATGAACCTCGCCAGCAAAGTGCTGGAGGACAGAAAAAGTTCCACCAGAGGTTAAAACAGTAAACGTGATGCATGTGATAAAGGGGAGAAGCAATCACGCACCCCGATGCACATGCACCACAAATCCCGTCACCCCCAGGCTCAACCCCTGGCTGGCCTACCCGATCACTTTTGATCGTAGAGATCACAATACAAATATCCGGCATGAAGGACTAACGGCCTTGGTGTTAGACCCAATAATAAACGGGTACCATTTCACAAGGGTCCTAATGGACGACGACAGTGATCTAAATCTGATATATCAGGACACAGTCCGCAAAATGGGGATAGACCCGACACAAATAAGCCACAGTAATACTACCTTCAATGGAGTAATACCAGGCCAAGAGGCCCGCTGTACGGACTCTCTACCACTAGAGGTGGTATTCGGTTCTCCCGATAACTTCCGAAGCGAAACGTTAACTTTTCACCTCGCTCCATTCCGAAGTGATTATCAAGCACTGCTCGGAAGAGCGGCTTTCGCTCGTTTTAACGCAATACCGCATTATGCTTTTCTCAAGCTCAAGATGCCTAGTCCGCGAGGCATCATCACAGTTAGTGAAAATGCCAACCGTTCTTTATGTACGGAAGAGGACGCGGCGGCTCTAACAGCCGCACATTATACGGCCTCAACAACCAGAAAAGTTGGCAGGTCGTCAAGACCACGGACACGGTTAGACGAGTCCGGCGTTCCATCATACATGCATGAGATTGGTTTTCGAACCCTCATAAAATGATACCAGGGGCTTCCCGCGTGTATCTAGGGCCAGCCTGGCTCAACCAGGCCTCTTTGGAATTTTGATAATTTATTCTTCTTTTTGGCACGGCAACTTTCACCTAAGTTCTTTCCTTTTGCAGGTGACAGTCGTGCTATACCCGTCCAGGACACGGCACAACGGAGATACAGGCGCAGACGTGCAGCAGGGACCCGCCCAAAGGTTTCTTTTTAGATTAAGGCCCTGCGTAAACCTTTTTTACTGTCTCTTGTTGCTCACATCCTCCGGATACTCAACACAACCGAGAAGGATGCCGGCGTATTAGCATGTGGCCACGCCAGGATTTTGCACGTACCCGGACACATGGGGTTTCTTATAAAGGGCATTGTTTAGCCCGGTATATGTTATGTAGACCAAACACCTTAGGGAGTGTTCGGCGTCGTGAGTTTGGACCTATATGCATCAGCTCCGAATCATGTCTTTGGTCAAATGTTAGGTTTTCCCGGCTCCCACGTTTTGGTACCTTACGTTCCGTTATATCGGCTAAGGTAGCACTGGGATAACTACTCTGATTGTGCCCTGGTTCATCCGGATGAGCACCTCAGTAGAGAAAGCCGAAAACTGACTGTCATGATATAGCAAGAGACTGGTCAACCACTCGATGACTAATCGGAATCTTCGGGATTTCTCCGCATTAACGAAGGGCCGTTTCCCGGTCATGTACGTACGCGCCCCGTATTCGGACGAGCGCAGAAGTACCAGGGGCTATATAGTAGCCCCACTGTCAAACTCCTATGGCTAAGTGAAAGTGTTAAAGCAATATAGTCCGATTGCCTCGTTCGCTATGCTATCACCTCCTTAACGGACCAAGACGTTAGATCAAGTGTGGATATGCATCTTTTGCGAACACCCCCGCATATATGCGTGGGGGCGGAAGCCGACTGCTACATCTTGAGCTTGCGTTGGTTTTCCCCGAAGAGGAAGCGATGATGCAGCAGAGTAGCGTAAGTATTTCCCTCAGTTTTTGAGAACCAAGGTATCAATCCAGTAGGAGCCCACGCTCAAGTCCCTCGTACCTGCACAAAGCGATAGCTACTCGCAACCAACGCAATTAGGGGTTGTCAATCCCTTCACGGTCACTTACGAGAGTGAGATCTGATAGATATAATATTTTTGGTATTTTTGGTATAAAGATGCAAAGTAAAAAGTAAAAGCAAAGTAAAAAAGCAAAGCAAGATTAAAGTGATGGGGATTGATATGATGAGAATAGACCCGGGGGCCATAGGTTTCACTAGTGGCTTCTCTCAAGAGCATAAGTATTCTACGGTGGGTGAACAAATTACTGTTGAGCAATTGACAGAATTGAGCATAGTTATGAGAATATCTAGGCATGATCATGTATATAGGCATCACGTCCGTGACAAGTAGATCGAAATGATTCTGCATCTACTACTATTACACCACTCATCGACCGCTATCCAGCATGCATCTAGAGTATTAAGTTAAAAATAGAGTAACGCCTTAAGCAAGATGACATGATGTAGATAGATAAATTCATGCAATATGAAATAAACCCCATCTTGTTATCCTCGATGGCAATGATACAATACATGCCTTGCTACCCCTTCTGTCACTGGGTAAGGACACCGCAAGATCGAACCCAAAGCTAAGCAATTCTCTCATGGGAAGAACTACCAATCTAGTTGGCCAAACCAAATGGATAATTCGAAGAGACTTGCAAAGATAACCAATCATACACAAAAGAATTCAGAGAAGATTCAAATATTATTCATAGATAGACTTGATCATAAACCCACAATTCATTGATCTCAACAAAAACACCACAAAAAGAAGATTACATCAAATAGATCTCCACAAGAGAGGGGGAGAACTTTGTATTGAGATTCAAAGAGAGAGAAGAAGCCATCTAGCTACTAACTATGGACCCGAAGGTCTGAGGTAAACTACTCACACTTCATCGGAGGGGCTAGGATGATGTAGAAGCCCTCCGTGATGATGGCCCTCTTCCGCGGAGCTCCGGAACAGGCCCCAAGATGGGATCTCATGGATATAGAAAGTTGCGGCGGTGGAATTAGGTTTTTGGCTCCTGTACTGATCGTTTGGGGGTATGTGTGTATATATAGGAGGAAGAAGTACGTCGGAGGAGCAACAAGGGGCCCACGAGGCAGGGGGCATGCCCTGGGGGGGCGCCCCCCACCCTCGTGACCGCCTCTTTTGTTCCTTGGAGCAGGGTCCAAGTCTCCTGGATCACGTTCGATGAGAAAATCACGTTCCCGAAGATTTTATTCCGTTTGGACTCCGTTTGATATTCTGTTTATCTGAAACACTGAAATAGGCAAAAACAGCAATTCTGGGCTGGGCTTCCGGTTAATAGGTTAGTCCCAAAAATAATATAAAAGTGGAAAATAAAGCCCAATATAGTCCAAAATGGTAGATAATATAGCATGGAGCAATCAAAAATTATAGATACGTTGGAGACGTATCTCCGACGACTGCAAACTTTCAGGTTATATACATATATACATAAACGGCCGCACAGGAGGCATCATAGTACTTTCGAGCAAAAGTATAAATACAGCCTTGATTAATTCAGAAAAACATTGTTTGCACAATGGGACTACATGTCACTGGAAACTAATATTCTTCGAGCACTGAGCCTCTATCGAACGAGCGCCTTCAAGGACTTCTTCAAAGTAGTGCTCGGTAGCCACTCGGCCTATGGCCGAACCCTGTGCCGCAACAGTGGTGGCATCCATCTCCGCCTAGTATGTTTTGACACGGGCAAGGGCCATCCGCGCACCTTCTATGCATGTCGATCTCTTTACAACATCGATACGTGCTATTCGGCCTTGGCCCTCCCGGCCACAGATGATCCACAACGGACCTCATGGCAAGTACGGACAACCTATGGAGCTTGGCCCAACCGGTCAATCGCTCATTCAGTAGCAGCGGACGGACTGGAGCGTGAAACTGTGACCAAAACAGCTTTTCCACTTCGGGACATTTCTGATCCTTGAAGTACTCGGTCGCATCAGCAGTGCTTGCAGCCAAATCCATGTACTCGTCCGCAGAACTCCATAGCCGGTTCAGAGGAGCATACTTTGGATCTCCAAACTTAGTCCGTAACAAGAAGGGCTTCCCAGACACGATATCTGCAGCTTGATTCAGCTCCTCCTTCGTCGCTCTAATTTTGGAGCGGGCTTCCTTGGCAACCACCCGGGCCTTCTCCAGGTCCGTTGCCTTCACCCGGTTTTCTTCTTCAAGAAGCTGGTAATGGTCAGTAGCATCTTTTAACTCTGCAGCCATCTTGGCTATTTTTTCCTTGCTCTCGCAATGCGCGGCCTGTTCGGCCCTTAACTCTTTGGCCGCCTTTAAAGCGGCCGCATTGCTACTCCTTGCTTGCTCCTTGGCTTGGGCAAGCCCCTCCCGAAGGGTCTCCACGGTGGCAGCTCCATCTGCAGCCACAACATATTAAAGATACTGGCATCATGCTTCTCTTATTATGTGATGATCACCAGAAAAATCACTCACCTTGTGCCTCGTCAAGCCGCCTGTTGACAAGCACGATGTCGGCATCTGCCGCATCCAGTTGCCACCTTAGTTCGGCAAACCCATCAGCCCGGCTAGCCACCGGAGCTTCAGCCACCTGCACATAAAGGCGGTCTGGTTATTACCTGGGACTATGATCCTCTGTTCGCCGCCGTTCTCAACGACAACCAGAGTCTCAGGGGCTACTATCTGCATGGGCATACCTAACGTATGCGGTACTGTTAAAAGCATACATTATTTCACGTACCTCGAAGCCTTTCAGCAGACTCATAAAAGCTTCATGCAACCTGCTTTCAGCGGATGAAATCCTCTCAATTACCGTACCCATTAGCGTATGATGTGCTTCCCTGACGGCAGCTTGCCTCAAAAGATCCTTCAGCGCGTCCGACCGCACACTGTATGGACCCTTGTTGTCGCTCTCCTTAGGAGCCGGATACTGGGGATTCCGGGCAGCCAAAGGGTTATCCTCTGGTCCTCGTGGATCCAGAGATACCCTTCGCGACGACACTTCAAGGTCGCTCGCTTCTTGAGCTGGGGAGTCCGGGTGAGGCGTTTCACTCTCCATCATCTCCGGAAGAAGATCCCCCGAAGATGAACTCTGTCTAGAGGGGCTGCGATCCGGACTACAATTTATAAGCATCAGTTATTGCCTTCAGAAGTAAGGTAGGATATCTTTACTATTAAGTACTTTTTGGTTACTTACAGCTCAGTAGAGGGCTGATCCCCGCGCGGACATTGTGCGGCAAGAATACCCTCCGAGGCAGGACCCTCTCGCTGAGATTTCTTCTCCCGTTTGCAAACCTTAGTTTCCGGATCTTCAGAGGTAGTCCTCTTTCTTCCCCGGGGAGAAAGAATGTCAGATTCTTCCCCTGTGTTATCCTCCCTCGCATAGGCGCTCATTCCCTCGGTTGGAATAGGCAGCGAAGGAGGCCCGCTTTCGCCCTCTTTACTCCCCCCTTCATCTTCCTTTGAGGGCACTAGACAAGGTGCTGGCTCGTGCATCTTTTCCAGCACCGTATTGTCCAAGCCCTCAGGAAACGGGGCCAAACACCAGATCATCTTCGCCTTTGTTATCCAGTCCTGGTCAAAGAACGATTCTTCAAAATGATGTCATGATAAATAAAAGGACAGTGTGTTCGGCCATGGGATTACTTACTTGGGCAGCGGGGCAGTTGCAGCTTAGGCCCACGTCCTCGGTGGTGTCCGGACACTCTATTTTGGGTCCGAAAAATGATTTGTACATCTCCTCTTGCGTCATGCCGAGGAAATGCTGAATAGTGTGCGGTCCTTCCGGGTTGAATTCCCACATACGGAGCGGTCGGCGTTCGCAAGGCTGGACTCGACGAACCAGCATAACTTGCATTACCATAACCAGACTGAGGTCTCCCTCGAAGAGATCTCGGATACGGCTCTGCAATACTGGCACGTCCTTGGCTGGACCCCAGCTCAGCCCCCTGCTGATCCATGACATCAGTTGTGGTGGGGGGTGAGCGAAAGGTGGGGACAGCTACCCATTTGGCACTTCGGGGGGCTGTAATGTAAAACCACTCCCGCTGCCACAATCCGGACACCTCTAAAAAGGAACCCTTTGGCCATGGAGCACCAGCCATTTTGCTTATTAAAGCACCTCCGCACGCTGCGTACTACCCCTCGACCATCTTCGGCTTCACATCGAAGGTCTTGAGCCACAGGCCGTAGTGAGGGGCAATGCGGAGGAAGGCCTCACATACGACAATGAATGATGAGATGTGAAGAAGGGAGTTCAGGGCCAGATCATGAAAATCCAGCCCGTAATAGTACATAAGACCCCTAACAAAGGGATCCAGAGTGAGGCCTAGCCCTCGGAGGAAGTGGGAGATGAACACAACGCTTTCGTTGTGTTCGGGAGTAGGGACGATCTACCCTCGGGCGGGTAGCCTATGCGAAATTTCGGCGTTCAGATATCTGGCCTCCCTCAACTTTTTGATGTCCTCCTCCATGACAGAGTAAGGCATCCACCGGCCTTGAAGGCTGGATCCGGACATGATTGTAGGTCCTAAGCACCTAACCTGAGCTTTGGGTGTTAGAACTCGAGGCGGGGAAGGGATTCGATTGAGCACGGGGGGGGGAGAAATGGCCTTGTCCCTTTATAAAGAGGGTGAATATCAGGCGTCCTCCTCGTGGCCGTTTGAGACTTACCTAAGATCTAGGAGTCATACCAACAGGCACGGTTGGGTTACCCACGTTTGTATTGATGAGAATCCCGTGATAAGGGGAACACGATCTCTGCTTCGACAAGGCGTGTCAAGAAACCGCCTCGCGTTATGTGCGGGGCTGGTTAAAGAATGGTTCGAATAATGACCGGGCCGTGGCATGATGTCATGCTGTCAAAACGTGTCAGCAGATTAGATTTGTGGAAATATTGTTCTCTCTACGGTGGTATGTGGAACTTATTTTGCAGGGTCGGACACTATCCTTGTATTCAAAACTCTTCCATGGTGTATTCGGAGGAGGAACCCGCCTTGCAATGCCGAAGACAATACTGCGTGCCGGACTCATCGTCATTGAAGCCTAGTTCAGGGGCTACTGAGGGAGTCCTAGATTAGGGGGTCTCCGGACATCCGGACTATATCCTTTGGCCGGACTGTTGGACTATGAAGATACAAGACTGAAGACTTTGTCTCGTGTCCGGATGGGACTCTACTTGCCGTGGAAGGCAAGCTAGGCAATACGGATATGTATATTTTCTCCTTTGTAACTGACCTTGTGTAACCCTAGCCCCCCTCCGGTGTCTATATAAACTGGAGGGTTTTAGTCTGTAGGACAACATACAATCATACCATAGGCTAGCTTCTAGGGTTTAGCCTCTCTGATCTCGTGGTAGATCTACTCTTGTAATACTCATATCATGAAGAACAATCAAGCAGGACATAGGGTATTACCTCCATCAAGAGGGCCCGAACCTGGGTAAACATCGTGTCCCCTGCCTCCTGTTACCATCCGCCTTAGACGCACAGTTCGGAACCCCCTACCCGAGATCCGCCGGTTTTGACACCGATAACGGACCTAGTCCGTGTAATTGCTACCATCATCTTTCAACATAGCTTTCTCTAGGAACGCATTAAAATTCAACGGAACAACAAGATAGGCCATTTATCTACAACAACATAGACATGAAAAATACTATCGGGTACTAAGTTCATGATAAATTAAAGTTCGATTAATCATATTACTTGAGAACTCCCACTTAGATAGACATCCCTCTAATCATCTAAGTGATCACGTGATCCATAACAACTAAACCATGTCCGATCATCACGTGAGATGGAGTAGTTTTCAATGGTGAACATCACTATGTTGATCATATCTACTATATGATTCACGATCGACCTTTCGGTCTCAGTGTTCCGAGGCCATATCTGCATATGCTAGGCTCGTCAAGTTTAACCCGAGTATTCTGCATGTGCAAAACTGGCTTGCACCCGTTGTATTTGAACGTAGAGCTTATCACACCCGATCATCATGTGGTGTCTCGGCACGACGAACTGTAGCTACGGTTCATACTTAGGGAGAACACTTATACCTTGAAATTTAGTGAGAGATCATCTTATAATGCTACTGCCGAACTAAGCAAAATAAGATGCATAAAGAATAAACATCACATGCAATCAATATAAGTGATATGATATGGCCATCATCATCTTGTGCCTTTGATCTCCATCTCCAAAGCACCGTCATGATCACCATCATCACCGGCTTGACACCTTGATATCCATCGAAGCATAGTTGTCGTCTCACCAACTATTGCTTCTACGACTATCGCTACCGCTTAGAAATAAAGTAAAGCAATTACATGGCGATTGCATTTCATACAATAAAGCGACAACCATATGGCTCCTGCCAATTGCCGATAACTGTGTTACAAAACATGATCATCTCATACAATAAAATTTAGCATCATGTCTTAACCATGTCACATCACAACATGCCCTGTAAAAACAAGTTAGACGTCCTCTACTTTGTTGTTGCAAGTTTTACGTGGCTGCTTGATAACCCACAAGTATAGGGGATCGCAACAGTTTTCGAGGGTAGAGTATTAAACCCAAATTTATTGACTCGACACAAGGGGAGACAAAGAATATTCTCAAGTATTAACAGTTCAGTTGTCAACTCAAACGCACCTAAAAGACTTAATATCTACAGCAAAGTATTTAGTAGCAAAGTAATATGATAGTAGTGGTAACGGTGGCAAAAGTAACATTATGTGTTTTGTAGCGATTGTAACAATAGCAACAGAAAACTAAATAAGCAAATATCAATATGTGAAAAGCTCGTAGGCAATGGATCAGTGATGGATAATTATGTCGGATGCAATTCCTCATGTAACAATTGTAACATAGGGTGACAAAGAACTAGCTCTAGTTCATCAATGTAATGTAGGCATGTATTCCGAATATAGTCAAACGTGCTTATGGAAAAGAACTTGCATGACATCTTTTGTCCTACCCTCCCGTGGCAGCGGGGTCCTATTGGAAACTAAGGGATATTAAGGCCTCCTTTTAATAGAGTACCGGACCAAAGCATTAACACTTAGTGAATACATGAACTCCTCAAACTACGGTCATCACCGGTAAGTGTCCCGATTATTGTCACTTCGGGGCTAACGGATCATAACACATAATAGGTGACTATAGACTTGAAAGATAGGATCACGAACTCACATATATTCATGAAAACATAATAGGTTCAGATCTGAAATCATGGCACTCGGGCCCTAGTGACAAGAATTAAGCATAGCAAAGTCATAGCAACATCAATCTCAGAACATAATGGATACTAGGGATCAAACCCTAACAAAACTAACTCGATTACATGATAAATCTCATCCAACCCATCACCGTCCAGCAAGCCTACGATGGAATTACTCACGCACGGCGGTGAGCATCATGAAATTGGTGATGGAGGAAGGTTGATGATGACAATGGCAATGGATTCCCCTCTCCGGAGCCCCGAACGGATTCTAGATCAGCCCTCCCGAGAGAGATTAGGGCTTGGCAGCGGCTCCATATTGTAAAACACGATGAATCCTCCTCTCTAATTTTTTTTCTCCCCGAACATGAATATATAGAGTTGGAGTTGAGGTTGGTGGAGCACCAGGGGGCCCACGAGACAGGGGGCGCGCCCAGGGGGTAGGCGTGCCCCCACCCTCGCGGACAGGGTGTGGGCCCCCTGGCCTTGATTCTTTCGCTAGTATTTTTTATATATTCCAAAAATATTCTCCGTTAATTTTCAGGTGATTCCAAGAACTTTTATTTCCGCACAAAAATAACACCATGGCAATTCTGCTGAAAACAGCGTCAGTTCGGGTTAGTTCCATTCGAATCATGCAAGTTAGAGTCCAAAACAAGGGCAAAAGTGTTTGGAAAAGTAGATACGTTGGAGATGTATCAACTCCCCCAAGATTAAACATTTGCTTGTCCTCAAGCAATTCAGTTGATAAACTGAAAGTGATAAAGAAAAACTTTTACAAACTCTGTTTGCTCTTGTTGTTGTAAATAAGTAAAGCCAGCATTCAAGTTTTCAGCAAAGATTATGAACTAACCATATTCACAATAACATTCAGGTCTCATGTTTACTCATATCAATGGCATAATCAACTAGCGAGCAATTATAATAAATCTCGGATGACAACACTTTCTCAAAACAATCATAATATGATATAACAAGATGGTATCTCGCTAGCCCTTTCTGAGACCGCAAAACATAAATGCAGAGCACCTCTGAAGATCAAAGGCTGACTGGAAATTGTAATTCATGGTAGAAGAGATCCAGTCAAGTCATACTCAATATAAACTAATAATAATACATGCAAATGACAGCGGTGCTCTCCAACTGGTGCTTTTTAATAAGAGGGTGATGACTCAACATAAAAGTAAATAGATAGGCCCTTCGCAGAGGGAAGCAGGGATTTGTAGAGGTGCCAGAGCTCGAATTTTGAAATAGAGATGAATAATATTTTGAGCGGTATACTTTCATTGTCAACATAACAACCGAGAGATCTCGATATCTTCCATGCTACACACATTATAGGCGGTTCCCAAGCAGAATGGTAAAGTTTATACTCCCCCACCACCAACAAGCATCAATCCATGGCTTTCCCGAAACAATGGGTGCCTCCAACTAATAACAATCCTGGGGGAGTTTTGTTTGCAATTATTTTGATTTGATTTGAGCATGGAACTGGGCATCCCGGTGACCAGCCATTTTCTCATGAGTGAGGAGCGGAGTCCACTCCTCTTGAGAATAACCCGCCTAGCATGGAAGATACAGACAGCCCTAGTTGATACATGAGCTATTCAAGCATACAAAACAGAATTTCATTTGAAGGTTTAGAGTTTGGCACATACAAATTTACTTGGAACGGAGGGTACATACCGCATATAGGAAGGTATGGTGGACTCACATGGAATAACTTTTGGGGTTTATGGAGTTGGATGCACAAGCAGTATTCCCGCTTAGTACAAGTGAAGGCTAGAAAGAGGCTGGGAAGCAACCAGCTAGAGAGCGACAACACTCATGAACATGCATTAAAATTAATCAACACTGGATGCAAGCATGAGTAGGATATAATTCACCATGAATATAAATATCATGGAGGCCATGTTGATTTTGTTTCAACTACATGCGTGAACATGTGCCAAGTCAATCCACTCGAATTGTTCAAAGGAGGATACCACCCTATCATACCACATCACAACCATTTTATTAGCATGTTGGCACGCAAGCTAAACCATTATAAACTCCTAGCAAATTAAGCATGGCATGAGCAACTATAATCTCTAATTGTCATTGCAAACATATTTCATTCATAATAGGCTAAATCAGCAACGATGAACTAATCATATTTACAAAAACAAGAGAGGTCGAGTTCATACCAGCTTCTCTCATCTCAATCAGTCCATCATATATCATCATTATTGCCTTTCACTTGCACAACCGAATGGTGTGGATAATAATAATAGTGCGTGTGCATTGGACTAAGCTGGAATCTGCAAGCATTCAATACAAGGGAGAAGACAAGCTAATATGGGCTCTTGGTTAAATCGACAATGATGCATATGAGAGCCACTCAACATTTTCATTATGGCCTTCTCCTCTCGACCCCCAAAGAAAAGAAAAGAAAAGAAAAGAAAAGAAAAGAAAAGAAACAAAACTATTTACACGGGAAAGCTCCCAACAAGCAAAAGAAGAACGAGAAATCTTTTGGGGTTTTCTTTTCAATTACTACTACTACAGGTATGGAAAGTAAACTTTAGCTAAAAGCTACAACTATTTTTTTGTTTTTCTTAAGGTTTTTCAAACACACAAGAAGAAAGCCTAAAACAGAAAATAAACTAGCATGGATGATACAATGAAAAAGTATGAGCACCGACAACTGGCATGAGTGTGTGAACATGAATGTAATGTCGGTGAGAAATACGTACTCCCCCAAGCTTAGGCTTTTGGCCTAAGTTGGTCTATGGCCACGGCTGGCCTGGTGGAAATCCAAAGTAGTAGATGGCGTCGTACTGAGATGCAGCAGCTACTGCTTGACGAGCTGTAGCTTGGAGGCGAGCTGCCTCCGTCCTCCTCTTGTACTTGTTTGCCTCCTCCCTGGTTATAACATATCTCCCTTTTGTCTGAAAATCAAAGAAAGCAGGAGCAGGGAGAGCAACATGGACAGTGCGACGCCTGTCAAAGATTAATCGGCACTAGAGGAACTGATCCCTCTCAACAAACTGATGACGAACCATAGCATTATAATCTAGATAAGTAGGAGGCAATTCAATATCATTCTCATGTATGGGTATCTCAAGAAAATTAGCTACACGAGTTGCATAAATTCCACCAGAGAAGTCTCTGAATAATACTGTTATGATGCAACCTACGTGCAACAATGGCCCCCAAGTTATATTGTTTATCACCTAATATAGCACTCTAGAGGACACTAAGATCTGGAACGCACATGTGACATGCATCATCCTTACCATTAATGCATCTACCTATAAAGAGAGCAAAATAATATAGCACTCTTGAGTGGTAACCATAGAATCATGTTTACTAATAAGTTTAAGTTCACCTTTAACTCTAGACATATAATCACTCAAGTGTTCAACCATATAAGCATTGCGTTTCAATTGTCTACCAACATAAGCATTGAAGTTTTCTTGTTTAACAATAAAATTATCAAACTCATCTAAGCATTGGCTAGCAGACTTATAACGAGGAATATCACCTTCATCCAATCTATAGAGAGAATTTACCTTCACTACCTATGTCGGGTTATCAAGACAATGAATTTCTTCAATAGGTGGTAAATTCTTAACATCTTCAGCTTTAATACCTTTTTCTTTCATAGATTTATTTGCCTCTTGCATATCTTCAGGACTGAGAAATAGAATACCCCTTTTCTTCGGAGTTGGCTTAGGAGTTGGTTCAGGAAGTGTCCAATCATTTTCATTACTCAACATATTATTCAATAGCAATTCAGCTTGATCAACAGTTCTTTCCCTGAAAACACAACCAGCACAACTATCCAGGTGGTCTCTGGAAGCATCGGTTAGTCCATTATAAAAGAGTACCTCAACTCACTGGCTAGTGTGTTTATTCTGACCAAAAGGAGATCGGGAACGGAGGAAGGATTTGCAAATGCATCAGATTATTTAGAAACCTGGAATGACTCGGACAGCATAACGGCTGTAAATTCTCAAAATTATTTGAGACATCCTGCAAAATGGTGGCATAACCACTTAACATCGCAAATCAAGTTTCCAATTCCAACTAACAACACACTGGAGTAGTAGAAACTGGACTGATACTTAAATCCAACAATCCTAGACAACTACGGTTTAGTAACACATCATCCTGATAGATAGAAGAGAAGCCTAGTTCTTAACCCCCGTAGAACAGAAGAGGTTGACTCAGATTAGAAGGTCATGAGGATAAGGAGTAAAAAGAGCCTTACGTTCCCATCCACAATCAATTCCCTTATATAACTAAAGCATTTCTAGACACGACTTCAACCATCTTGGCTTGGTAATCCTACAGGCAGTCAAGCTCTGATACCAAAGCTGTCAGGACCCCGATTCTAAGTCACACCAATCTAGCCTGTAACACCTCATATCACTTTGCGGCCTCACGCACGGTATTCCCACGGGTGTCACCTTACCATGGCTCGGGACCGTTTGCGCCTTTTGGCTCACGTATATGATAGTGTCGCTAGCATCCACATGACAGAAAACCCGGGCCGACATGACTAGTCGTGAACCCAAAGTGGCACTAACTTACAGGGACAGGCATACATGAATCAACATCGAGCATGTCGGTCAGCAGCGTGTGAATCCGGGCTGTAGCACTGGGCTAATAGGACTCCGGGAACCCGGGCTGTAGCAGGCTAGGCAGGACTCCAGATGTCTCCGCGTGACATTTCCCCGAAGGGACAGACACGGGAAAGAAGTGAATCACATGCCGGCCAGTCAAGTGCTCCGGAGCAGTAGTGTTGGGCTAGCAGGACTCTGGTGAACCGGGCTGTAGCGGACTACTATGGCTCATGGAAGCACAAGACTACATTTCCCCATAAGAGAGGCTACCAAGGATAAACAACTAGGTTGTCGGATCCCACACATACCAAGCATTTCAATCATACACACAATATGCTCGATATGTGTAAATACAACAAGGCATCACAACATAACTCTACGACTCAAGTATTTATTCATTAGGCTCCGAGGAGCGAGATATTACAAACATGGGTCTCATGACCCAACATTCAGAGCATACAAGTCAAAGCACATGCGGAAGCTTAACTTGTCTGAGTATAGACAACTAAAAATGAAGAAGGCTGAGGAGCTTTTATCTACCAGACCCTCCCAAGGGTACAAGATCGTAGCTGAGGTAACAAGCTAAACGTCAAAGTCCACGTGAAACTACTAGCGAGACTGAAGTCTCTCTGCAAAACATAAATTAAACAAACGTGAGTACAAATGTACTCAGCAAGAGTTACATTAGAACTAACTACATATGCATCATTATCAACGAAGGGATGGTGGAGTTAAACTGCAGCAAGCAAGCTTTGACTCGGTGGCTATCCTGAACTTTGACTACAAGTAACTCTTTTGAGGTGGAGCACACAAGTCCACATATTCACCATATCAATACACCACTATGGATCCGCTCCCGTCTCCCTACGAGAACGCCATCCATAGCACTCACGCTTGTCTTGCCCATTTTAGAGTATCCACTTTCACTTGTCTATGAACTATGCAAGGGGTCCAAGTTTCCATATCCGAGGAATCCGGCTATTCGAATAGATAATGATAAACCTGCAGGGGTGTATTTCTTCACACACGCTCTCGCCACTTACCACCATGTACACGTCGTGTATCTCGGCAACCTTCAAGCGGAAGCCTGGTGAGGGAGTCGGCCACGACCTGACTAACCACACAAGTCTCTCGTCCAGGTTTATCGCCTATTCGGGTTCCATCCGCAAGGAGATCCGGACGGGGTGTCGCTCATGGCCCCAAACAATGTGTACAGGGTTCCCAATCCCACCATCCGGGTGCCACTTGGTACACCGGGCCACTGTGCCTAGTCTGTCCCAAACCCACCTGTACTGGGTGCCACTTGGTAGACTACTAACACTACCTACAAACACCAGAAACTAGTTGCAACTCATGGACAGAGATCGAGTTGATTAATAAGTCGAGAGAGCTTGGAGCGCCCGGAGCCCAATGTGTGGTAGTAACTGTTCATGGATCACAGACACAGAACTCAGTTCCTGGGGACGGCTGCAATGAGACAACCAACCATGTACTCCTACATGGCCTCTCACCGCTACCTTTACCAAATCGTGTTCACATACTTAGCTCACACACAGTAGGACATGTTCATCACCATTCCAATTCATCCTCGATGAATCAGACCTGACTCAACTCTAAGCAGTAGCAAGCATGACAAACAAGCATGAATGAGTAGGCACATCAGGGCTCAAGTACTCATGCTAGTGGGTTTCATCTATTTACTGTGGCAATGATAGGTCATGCAGAGGAAAGGGGTTCAACTACCGCAGCATGTAACAGTTGAATCGCTGTTGTCCTAATGCAGTAAAAGAGAGCAGGAGCGAGAGAGTGGGATTGTATCGGAATGAACAAGGGGGTTTTGCTTGCCTGGCACTTCTGAAGATAGTATAGTTCTTCATCGGTGTCATCGATCAAATTGTCGGAACGTCATCTACTCAGAGGGGACAAACACCGGCAACAGAGAGGAAACACAATCAATGCAATGCAACAATATGATGCATGAATGTTGTAACGCCCTCGATGCGGCTATATCTCCCACGTGTCGAGGCACGACTTAGAGGCATAACCGCACTGAAAGCAATGTCGCAAGTTAGGCAATCTTCACAACATCCCATGTAATATAGATAATAAAAGGGGAGATACATAGTTGGCTTACACTCGCCACATCAATCAAAGTACATAAATAGCATTACATCAAACAAACACTCATGGCCCGACTACAGCGCCAAAATAAAAGATAACCCCAACATGCGACACGGTCCCGATCGCCCCAACTGGGCACCACTACTGATCATCAGGGAAAGACACATAGTAACGGCGTGAGTCCTCGTCGAACTCCCACTTGAGCTCAAGCGCATCATCTGGAACGGAGTCATCAGGCCCTGCATCTAGTTTGGAAGTAATCTGTGAGCCACAGGGACTCAGCAATCTCGCACCCTCGCGATCAAGACTATTTAAGCTTATAGGTAAGGCAAGGTAAATATGTGGAGCTGCAGCAAGCGACTAGCATATATGGTGGCTAACCTGTTCGCAAAAGAGAGCGAGAAGAGGAGGCAAAGCGTGAACGAATAACTAGAGAGCAACCTGCGGCAAGCATTACTCCAACACCGTGTTCACTTCCCGGACTCCGCCGAGAAGAGACCATCACGGTAACTCACACAGTTGATTCATTTTTAATTAAGTTAAGGTTCAAATTATATACAACCGGACATTAACAAATTCCCATCTTCCCATAAACGTGGGCACGGCTTTCGAAAGTTCAAATCCCTGCAGGGGAGTCCCAACTTAGCCCATGACAAGCTCTCACGGTCAATGAAGGAATAGACCTTCTCCCGAGACATTCCGATCAGACTCGGTATCCCTGTTCTTCAAGACACTTCGACAAGTTAAAACAAATCCAGCAACACCGCCCGAATGTGCCGACAAATCCCGATAGGAGCTGCACATATCTCGTTCTCAGGGCACACTCAGATTGTCCAAACTTCCGGTAGGCCAGCCCAAAGTTGCCCCTGGTGGCCACCGGCGGCTGACGAGGTGGACCAACACTCAGAGGAGCACTGGCCCGGGGGGTTTAAATTAAGATGACCCTCGGGCTCTGGAAACCCAAGGGAAAAGAGGCTAGGTGGCAAATGGTAAAACAAAGGTTGGGCATTGCTGGAAAAGCTTTAATCAAGGCGAACTATCAAGGGGTTCCCATTATCACCCAACCGCGTAAGGAACGCAAAATCCAGGAATATAACACCGATATGACGGAAACTAGGGCGGCAAGAGTGGAACAAAACACTAGGCGAGAGGCCGAGCCTTCCATCCTTTACCAAGTATAAAGATGCATTAAGATAACAAGATAATATAATGATATCCCAACAAGTAAATAATGTTCCAACAAGGAACGGTCTCCAGTCTTCACCTGCAACTAGCAACGCTATAAGAGGGGCTGAGCAAAGCGGTAACATAGCCAATCAACGGTTTGCTAGGACATGGTGGGTTAGAGGTTTGACATGGCAATTTGGGAGGCATGATAAGCAAGTGGTAGGCATCATAGCATAGGCATAGCAAAAGAGCGAGCATCTAGCAAAGCAAAGATAGTAGTGATTTCGAGGGTATGATCATCTTGCCTGCAAAGTTGTCAGAGTTGACTGGATCCTCGAAAGCAAACTCAACAGGCTCCTCGTTAGCGAACTCGTCTCCCGGCTCTACCCAAACAAGACAAACAAGCAACAAGGACACAATCAACCACGTGCAAAGCTCAAACAATATGATGCAAACATGGTATGCTATGCGGGATGCGAAATGCGATGCATATGCAAGATTTGACAAGGAATGAATGAACCTGGCCTCAACTTGGAATTCCAAGTGTGCCACTGGAAAGGTGAGATGAAATCTCTTGAAAACGATATAAAGAACGCCAGAATCGGAGTTACGGTTTGGAAATGGCAAGCAATTCAAATACGGCACCGGTCTGCGATATACAGCACGTAGCCATCTAAATGCAACAAGATGAACATGCTACAGCACTCAAACATGGCAACAAAATACATGGAAGGGATCCATTCATGATTCTTAACAAAAAGGAACACTGAGCTACGGCCAATTCATCCATTAACAGGTTCAAACAAGCATGGCAAAATGCATTTGGTAAACAGATTTCAGATTTAGTGAAATTAACACTTGTCTGGAATCTCAGATCAGGTAGCACACTTTGGAGCATGAAAACTATATGCTACACGACCTGAACATGGCAAGGTAAAGCATGGCATGGAGCTACTGAAAGAGCTTAACAAAAGACCCTTAGTGACCTTGAGCCAAAAGGGACCAGAAAATACATTTGCAAGCATGTGAACATGGCAAAAACATAATCAGATCACAGACTTAGTGAAAAACTGGAGCATGCAAAACAGATATCAAGTAGGCATGTTTACGAGCTCGACGCACTCACTACAGAGCATGTCATGACAATCTAAGCATACACCCATCAAGAATACACATTATACAAGCTATACATGGCAAGAACAATAACATAGCATGCACGGATCAACTACAACATCCTCGGCAAAATCGCTAACAAGTAGACAATCTGCCCAGATTCACAAAATGACAAAAGTAGAGCTCGATTGACTCAAGCTAGGGTGCTCCATAATTGCAAACAAAGACATGGATGGATAGAGCACTACAAGATTAACAAAACATCCTTACTGATCATCCTCAAAAGAGGCACGGATCACTAGGAAACAACATGAACATATGGCATATTGAGATAAACAGATCAAGGACTTAGTGGAATTGCTAAGTCCCTGAAATCAGCATTACGAATGCACCACTTTGCAAGCTTGTACTAGTCACCACACACATCACAAAAATACATGGGTTGCACCTCTGGATAGATGGCAAAACTTATAACAAAACACATGTAGAGCTCAGGGCATATCATGCACACATTAATCATGGCAAAAATGACAAATATCTAATTGGAGCAGCAGATCTGACAATTATCTCAAATAGCATTCTTCCAACAGCATTTCGGGCATCAAGATGAACTCAAATGAAAATGACGCAATGAGATGAAATGATGTGCTCTCTGAGATGAACATTTTGATATGCTAAATGCCCAAAACGGAGCTACGGATGAGGAGTTACGGCATGATGAACAAGGGCAAAATATTAGGGTTTCGGGGATAAAAAGTCAACCGGGCCAAATCTCCAGATCCAGTTCCGGTGGCACGCGGATCGAGGTTGGCCGGCGCCGGAATTCCTGTTCACCGGAGGGAGGGAGTTCGCCGGAGGGAGATGCGGCCGGGCGTGGGGCGTCGAGGAGGCGGCGAGGTGGCCGCGGGGTGCGGAGGCCTGAGCGGTGATCGCCGGTGGTCGGGGCGGCGCGCGCCGGCATCCGGGGCGGCGGTCGTCGGTGGCGGGCGGCGACGTGGCCGGCCTCGGGGAAGAGGATCCCGGGCGGCGGCGGGATGAGATGGGCCTCGGGGGCCCCACCTGGGCCTCCCGGGCCGACGGCGGCGATGAAGTGGGGCGGCGGCGCGGACCAACTGGCAGGCGACACGTGGCAGCGGCGGCGCGGGTCGGACAATGTCCGGCCCGGCGATTTTGTCCGACGGCGGCGGATGCAAAGTGGATCTAGGGTTTCGGGGGAAGGGGAAGGAGAATTTCGGAGGGGTCTTTATATAGACATAGAGGGAGCTAGGAGTGTACAAATGAGGTGCGGTTTTCGGCCACGCGATCGTGATCGGACGCTCTAGATGATGGAGAGAGTTTTGGTGGGTTTTGGGCCAAAATGGAGGGGTGTTGGGCTGCAACACACACGAGGCCTTTTCGGTCCCTCGGTTAACCGTTGGAGCATCAAACGAAGTCCAAATGGTACGAAACTTGACAGGCGGTCTACCGGTAGTAAACCAAGGCCGCTTGGCAAGTCTCGGTCCAATTCGGAAATGTTTAATCCCCACACACGAAAGAAAGGTAGAAATGACCACCGGAGGAGAGCGGAGCGCCGGAATGCAAAACAAACAACGGGGAAAATGCTCGAATGCATGAGACAAACACGTATGCAAATGCAATGCACATGATGACATGATATGAGATGAATGACAATGATAACAACACACGGAGACAAAAACCCGAACCCGAGAAAATAAAATAACTTATGACCGGAAATGGCAAGAGTTGGAGTACATATTGGGAAAATCATATCCGGGGTGTTACAACACTCCACCACTACGAAAGGATCTCGTCCCGAGATCTAGGACTGAAATAACGTCGGGTATTCAGAACGGAGGTGATCCTCGCGTTCCCAGGTAGCTTCACGGTCGGAATGGTGTGACCACTTGACTTTGAGGAATTTGATTGACTTGTTGCGAGTCTTGCGTTCAGCCTCTTCAAGAATAGCAACGGGATGCTCACGATAAGAGAGATCTTCTTGGAGCTCAATGTCCTCGAAGTTGACGGTGCAGTCAAGAGTCTTGAAGCACTTTCGGAGCTGAGAGACATGGAACACATCATGCACATTTGCAAAGTTTGAAGGAATCTCGAGTTGATAGGCGAGATCGCCTCTCTTGCTGACGATCTTGAAAGGTCCCACGTATCTTGGGGCAAGCTTCCCTTTGATACCGAAGCGACGAGTACCTTTCATAGGAGAGACGCGGAGGTAAACATGATCTCCGACCTCGAAAGCCAAATCACGGTGCTTACTATCATAGTAGCTCTTCTGGCGGGATTGGGCTGCTTTGAGGTTATCTCGAATGACTTTGCACATTTTCTCTAACTCTGTGATTAAGTCATTGCCGAGAAGTTGACGTTCACCGATTTCAGACCAGTTGAGAGGGGTACGGCACTTCCTGCCATACAGAATTTCAAATGGGGCCTTGCCCGAACTTGCTTGAAAAACTGTTGTTGTAAGAGAATTCAGCATATGGAAGACAATCCTCCCACTTCATGCCGAAGGAGATCACACAAGCCCTGAGCATATCTTCAAGAATCTGGTTGACACGCTCGACTTGACCGCTAGTTTGAGGATGGAAAGCTGTGCTGAAGCGGATGTTAGTGCCCATGGCCTTCTGAAAAGAATCCCAAAACTTGGAGGTAAAGATGCTGCCACGGTCTGAAGAGATCACATGTGGAATACCGTGCAGAGAGACAATCCGAGAGGTATACAGCTCCGCCAATTGAGCTGCAGTGATAGACTCTTTGATAGGCAGAACGTGAGCCACTTTAGTGAGTTTGTCGATGACAACGAATATAGCATCATTGCCATGTTTGGACTTTGGAACCCAGTCACGAAGTCCATCTCAATGTGGTCGAACTTCCATTCTGGAATGGCAAGAGGTTGGAGGAGACCAGCTGGCCTTTGGTGTTCTACCTTCACTCTTCTGCAGACATCACATTCATTCACGAACTGAGCAATCTCGCGCTTCATTCGAGTCCAGCAATAAGCCTGCTTGAGGTCCTGATACATCTTCGTGCTCCCAGGGTGGATGGAGAGGAGAGAATTGTGAGCCTCGTTCATGATCACTTTACGAAGGTCACCTTTGGGCACAACAATACGATCCTCGAAGAAGAGAGTATCCTTATCATCAAGGCGGTAGCACTTGTACTTGGGTTGACTCTTGGCAATCCCAATCTTCACCTTTTTCACCATAGCATCAAGAAGCTGAGCTTGGCGAATCTGGTCTTCCAAGGTAGGAGAGACTTGAAGGTTGGCGAGGAAACCTTGAGGAACAACTTGCAGATTAAGTTTGCGGAAAGCTTCACAAAGCTCGGGTTGATAAGGCTTGAGAATCAAACTGTTGCAATAAGCCTTCCTGCTCAATGCGTCAGCAATCACATTGGCCTTGCATGGAGTATACTCGATACTCGGATTATACTCTTGAATCATTTCGACCCATCGAGTTTGCCTGGGGTTGAGATTAGGCTGAGTGAAGATGTACTTGAGACTCTTGTGGTCAGTGAAAATGTCCACTATTCTTCCCAATAAGAGATGTCTCCAAGTCAAAAGAGCATGCACAACTGCCGCCAACTCAAGGTCATGAGTGGGGTAGTTTTTCTCGTTGGGCTTCAACTGGCGAGAGGTATAAGCCACAACTTTCTTCTCTTGCATCAACACTGCGCCAAGACCTTGGAGAGAGGCATCGCAAAAGACCTCGTACGGTTTGGATTCATCAGGAGGAGTCAGAACTGGAGCTGTGACCAATTTCTCTTTCAAAGTGTTGAAAGCAATGTCACACTCCGGAGACCAAACGTACTTGACGTGCTTCTGGAGAAGATTTGAGAGAGGCTTCGCGATCTTAGAAAAGTTTTCAACGAATCTTCGATAGTAGCTTGCGAGACCGAGGAAGCTACGGAGTTGCTTCATGTTCTGAGGTGGTTCCCAATTCACAATTGTAGACACCTTCTCAGGATTCACCGCAATGCCCTTGGCAGAGATGATATGACCAAGGTAAAGAACCTCATCGAGCCAAAATTCGCACTTGGAGAACTTGGCGTAGAACTTGTGTTCCCTGAGCTTATCGAGTACCAAACGCAAGTGCTTGGCATGATCTTCCTTGTTCTTCGAAAAGACCAGAATGTCATCGAGATAGACCAAAACAAAGTCATTGGTGTAGGCGTTGAAGATGAAATTCATCATGCGAGAGAAAGTCGGAGGAGCGTTGACGAGGCCAAAAGACATGACAGTGTATTCATATGAACCAAAGCTTGTCCTGAAAGCCGTCTTGGGAATATCTTGCCCACGGATTCGTATCTGATGATAACCCATACGGAGATCAAGCTTGGAGAATACTTGGGCACCTTTGAGTTGTTCGAACAGCTCGTTGATGTTGGGAAGTGGGTATTTGTTCTTGATGGTCTTCTTGTTCAATGGAGGGTAATCAACACAAAGTCGGTCCGTTCCATCCTTCTTCACAAAAAGAACACCACAACCCCACGAAGAAGAACTAGGTCGGATGAGTCCCATTCTCTCTTGAATATCGAGTTGCTTCTTCAGCTCCTTCAACTCTTCAGGTCCGAGCTTGTAAGGATGCTTGCACACTAGTTCCGTGCCAGGCTCAAGGTCGATGACGAATTCAACTGGCCGGTGCGGAGGCATTCCTGGAAGCTCTTCTGGAAAGACGTCTTGATACTCGCAAACGACTAGAATTTGCGAGATGGCATCCAGTTCACCCTTCTCATTGAGAGAAAACAGACGGATAGTATTATCCCGAGCGGCAAAGACAATTACATCCTCAGACGAATGAGTCAATTGAATCTGTCTGGCTGCACAATCAAGCTGAGCCTTGTGCTTAGAAAGCCAATCCATCCCGAGAATAAGATCAATATCCGAGTTACCAAGAACCATTGGAGAAGCCAGAAACTTGAAATCACCCAACATGATAGAAATATCTGGAATCTCGTGGTTAGCGAGCAAACATTTACCCAGAGAGACAACTGCTAACGGTGTATCCATAACTTGGGAAGTCAACTCATGCTTAGATGCAAAAGGTTTCGAGATGAAACAATGCGATGCACCAGTGTCAAAAAGAACTTTTGCAGGAACATCGTTAACAGGAAGGTTACCCATGATGACATCTGACGAGTCCTCTGCCTGAGCTGCGTTCATCAAGTTGACCTTGGCATGCTTGGGGTTATGCTTGACCACAGCTGTACTTGCCGATCTCACAGGAGGAGGAGGAGGAAGACGCCTCTGATTGAAGCACTTGTTGGCATAGTGACCCTTCTGTTGGCACTTGTTGCACGTGACCTCTAAAAGTGGACGGTGATACGGAGCACTCGATCTTGGAGCTTGAGACGAAGTCTTGTTCTGAAAGCCAGGGTTGGGTGGGTGGGAAGATCCACTACCACCTTTTCTCTTCTGATACGGCTGACGGAACAGAGGAGGAGGAAGCCAATACTTCTGCTGCTTGGCCACTTGAGTAGAGGAAGAAGGAGTAGCATCTCTGACTTGCTTCTTGGAAGCATCACACCTCAGTTGAGAAGCCTCTTGCTTCAACGCCATGTTGTAGAACTCATCGTATCTCAAGGGCTCAAAGAGAACAAGAGCTAGCTGGAGTTCTTCTCTGAGACCACCCCTGAACTGGTATATCATGCTCTTCTCGTCAGGGACGTCCTGCTTAGCAAAGCGGGTGAGCTTCTGAAACAACTTGTTGTAGTCATAGACAGACAAAGAGCCTTGCTTCAGGTTGCGGAATTCCTCACGCTTGCTTTCAACCACGCTCTGAGGAATATGATGAGCTTTGAAGTCTTGACGGAATTCATCCCAGGTAATCACACGGCCTCCTCTGGAATCCTTGTACTGCTGGAACCATTCTGCAGCTTGGTCTTTGAGTTGGAAGGAAGCGAACTTGACAAAGTCCTCGGGCCTGCCGTTACTGCACTCGAAATGCTTGCACAGATCCATGAGCCAATCGTCAGCATCAGTTGCCTCAACACAATTGCTGAAAGTCTTTGGCCCGTTAGCAAGGAACTGGTTGAGTGTAGCAAAGTGATTCTGATTGTTGCCTTGGTTGTCTTGGTTCGCTTGATTGCGCTCTTGAAGAATTTGCATGATCAACTGTGTGTTTTCATTGGTTGCGGCCATCACAGCTTGCCATGCCTCCGGAGGAGGGGGGGTGGTGGCGGATCCTGATTCTGATTCTGATTTTGATTGCTGCTCTTAGCGGGAGCCATCCTGAAGAGGGTGACAACCGTTTGCACATTGCCAGATAAAATGAAGCTGAATCAAAACGGGTTGAAATTGCAACATAAAGTCTTCACATCCGAACATAAGAACGGATGCATTCCACTTGAAATGGTCACATATCCATAAATTGAGAAGCCACTTAGAATTTAGGTAGAGGAATAAATCAACAAGGTACGGATCAAGAACGAATACTCGGTAAGAAAGCCCAATCTCAAACCAAATATTCGTGGAAGAAGAACTAGAGCTACAAGAATTCCCACCTATGTAACTCCCGAACCTTTCTGGTTATGCAATCAGGTGTTGGGGATACAGGGGAAGCATAATATCTCACCCAAATCTAGCAAATCCTACATCCAGCTGTATCCATCCTTCAACACATAACCGAGAAAAACTTCGGAAACCATCTACCTCAACCTTCGAAAAGCATCCGTTATACAAGTTATGGCAATTCTCCCGAACTCCCGCCCCAGTACTAGGTGGCGTCGAGGTTATCTCACCAACGAACTGCATAAAAGAGATTTTCGATGTCGCCGTACTAAACTCAGGTATTCCAGAACTGTAACAATAAAATTGTGACGACAACACCTCGGAGCTCAACTCCCCGGGACACTGCCACAACCCCTAAAGACAAGAGGCACCAAGAACAATGTTCTCGTCACAAAACCATCGGAACGATTCCAAGATATCCGCGTGATCCTAAAAAAAATTTAGTGAAATTTGAGAAGAGAATAGTCAAAACTCTACGTCAAGATGCCTTACCAGAGCGATGAGGAGACTGGGGAGTAAAAAGAATTCCTAAACTCTCCGATATATAATTCTTAAATGACTCAAAACAATTTTTCTAGACTCAACAACGGCTGCTAAAACGATCAAGCAATGGGGGCTCCTAAGGTCGGGGAAGGCTCTGATTACCAACTTATAACGCCCTCGATGCGGTTATATCTCCCACGTGTCGAGGCACGACTTAGAGGCATAACCGCATTGAAAGCAATGTCGCAAGTTAGGCAATCTTCACAACATCCCATGTAATATAGATAATAAAAGGGGAGATACATAGTTGGCTTACACTCGCCACGTCAATCAAAGTACATAAATAGCATTACATCAAACAAACACTCATGGCCCGACTACGGCGCCAAAATAAAAGATAACCCCAACATGCGACATGGTCCCGATCGCCCCAACTGGGCACCACTACTGATCATCAGGGAAAGACACATAGTAACGGCGTGAGTCCTCGTCGAACTCCCACTTGAGCTCAAGCGCGTCATCTGGAACGGAGTCATCAGGCCCTGCATCTGGTTTGGAAGTAATCTGTGAGCCACAGGGACTCAGCAATCTCGCACCCTCGCGATCAAGACTATTTAAGCTTATAGGTAAGGCAAGGTAAATATGTGGAGCTGCAGCAAGCGACTAGCATATATGGTGGCTAACCTGTTCGCAAAAGAGAGCGAGAAGAGGAGGCAAAGCGCAAACGAATAACTAGAGAGCAACCTGCGGCAAGCATTACTCCAACACCATGTTCACTTCCCGGACTCCGCCGAGAAGAGACCATCAGGGTAACTCACACAGTTGATTCATTTTTAATTAAGTTAAGGTTCAAGTTATCTACAACCGGACATTAACAAATTCCCATCTGCCCATAACCGCGGGCACGGCTTTCGGAAGTTCAAATCCCTGCAGGGGAGTCCCAACTTAGCCCATGACAAGCTCTCACGGTCAACGAAGGAATAGACCTTCTCCCGAGACATTCCGATCAGACTCGGTATCCCTGTTCTTCAAGACACTTCGACAAGTTAAAACAAATCCAGCAACACCGCCCGAATGTGCCGACAAATCCCGATAGGAGCTGCACATATCTCGTTCTCAGGGCACACTCAGATTGTCCAAACTTCCGGTAGGCCAGCCCAAAGTTGCCCCTGGTAGCCACCGGCGGCTGACGAGGTGGACCAACACTCAGAGGAGCACTGGCCCGGGGGGTTTAAAATAAGATGACCCTCGGGCTCTGGAAACCCAAGGGAAAAGAGGCTAGGTGGCAAATGGTAAAACAAAGGTTGGGCATTGCTGGAAAAGCTTTAATCAAGGCGAACTATCAAGGGGTTCCCATTATCACCCAACCGCGTAAGGAACGCAAAATCCAGGAATATAACACCGATATGACGGAAACTAGGGCGGCAAGAGTGGAACAAAACACTAGGCGAGAGGCCGAGCCTTCCACCCTTTACCAAGTATAAAGATGCATTAAGATAACAAGATAATATAATGATATCCCAACAAGTAAATAATGTTCCAACAAGGAGTCAAGAACACCTCCCAGGCCCCGGACATCCGGCCATGACCCCGGACATCCGGCCCCTGGAGGTGTCACCTGCAGCAACAGACCAGCGACGAAGTTTAAAGGGCCCGGACATCCGGCCCCGACCCGGAAATCCGGCCTCCCGCCCGGATATTCGGACACCACCTATCCAGAGGGCAGAAGAGAAGCACCGGCAGCCCGGACATCCGGCTCCTCCCGAGAGCCCGGACATCCAGCCCGACGCCCGGACGTCCGGCCCCGTCTGTCTGCGCACAGTAAAGGGCTGAGGTCGTACCCTTTCGCCCCCTAGACTATATATACTCTCCTCCTACCTACGTTTTAGGGTTAGCGTTGTGTTACCTCATTTGTGAGACAGAGCTTCGCTCATCCATCCAGATCTACTCCATGAGAGAGACCGCGGCCCCTCTTTGGAGAAGATCCACTTGGATTCAAGACCTCCTTACGGAGAATACCATCAAGACCTCCTCATGGAGACGACCGGTTACCATTTGTACCGTCCCTTGTTGACTTTGAATCTTGTATCTCCTCTCGTGTTTCGAGGATCTAGCACATGTGTGACTTAATCTTGTTGGTTTGAGTATTTCTCTTTGTGCCCCATTGTGTTTTCCCCTCGTGTTCTTCGTGTTCATCACGGGATCCGCTCCTTTCATGAAAGATCTGCCCCTAGGGTTTCCACCCTACATCATCTTGGTACCAGAACCACGTTGATCACGATTTCAGAGCCTCCCCGTTGTGTTTCTAGCCTTGTTTTTGTTGATTTTGTCCCTAATTCGAAAATTTCCCCACAAAAATAGCCTCGATTTTTTTTGTGATTTGTTGGTGTGATGAAGTTTTGTTGGATTTGATCCGCGGATTTCGTGTATTGCAGGTAGATCTAGCTTCCCATCCACTTTTCTACAATTTCCATCCACAAATTTCTCCGAATTTTGCCCGGATTTGACCTCTCCATGCGAAGACCTTCGAGTTCGTCCACGGATCCAGAGCCCGTACATCCGGCCCGACAGCCCGGACATCCGGCACCCTAGACATTCGGCCCCTGGCAGCACCACTTCCATCTACCGCCCCGTTTTCCGTCCAAATTTCGCCCAATTTTGTTCCGGTGCCCACATACACTTCCGCATACCACCACCACTTCCGCATACCACCGCCATATACCACATACACCACCATCGCTTACCACTACCAACTCCAACAATTTTGTCACGTTTTGCTTTGAGAATTTGAGTTGCGGTTCTGTGTCCTATTGTGTTTCGGCTATTTAGGTACGGTTCTACATCAACATCACCGCCGCTCATCTTCGCCACGGACGCGTCATCGACAACAACCACTACAACATTTTGACACCATACCGTAAGCAAGAAGCAGTAACCTCATCTTGGTATAGTGATACATCATTCTTGCTATTATATTGATAGCCATCATAGACTTACTCCTTTGCGTCGCTTACCCATCGAGACTAGACTTTGAGTACTATCGGCAACGTGACTTGTGCACATTTGTGATCATACTTCCCATAGCATACATACATATCATTGGTGCATATCTTGGTATCATCTCTTGTGTCACAAGGTTGTCATCGCATGCACAATTGCTTTCTTGGTTCATGAAGCATTGCATGAGAAAAGAGCTCAAACACAAAGAGCCAAACAAGCTTTTAAGCAAGAAGGGGAAGATAAGCAAAGAGCTTTTAAGCAAGAACCATAGCATCATACAACATTAAGATTGTCATACTAGATCATCTTGGATCATATCATCGAGACACCATACATAGAGCATACTTGGGATAGAAGTCATTGCATTTTTTCTTAGTAGGTTGTGCACAAGTCTTCGTATCCGCCTATTGTGCAATCGTGCTAGCGTCTCTCTAGTGTTGTGCAACAAGAGCATTTTCGTGGATTCCACATTTTGGCTAATCCTTGGTTGCACGACCCCACTTATCTCTTTGCGTGTGTGTTTCCATGTACCTTATATTGCTTGGTCTACTTGTTGCATTGCAAACTTGCGAATCTTTTCCAACATTATTGAAGTTCACTAACAATTGCATCAAATTTTGTGCCACCCTCCTAACCAAGCTCCACCATAAGCTTTTACTTGTGTAGGTGTGAGAAACCGACAAGAATTGGTACCAATTGTGCTATTTCCTTGTTCCGCATTGGAGTGATCTTTGATCCATCTTCAACATCGGTCAAGGTACATTTGGTATAAGTTCTTCTCCTTCTCCCACTCACATATTTGTTTGAAATGATGGATAGGCCAAGTACTTCTACCAACCCACTCTTCATCAGGCAAGACGACGACATGAACTCCTACGTCACAAAGAGCCACCTTTTTGGTGCACAACGTGCTTTGCATCAAGAGCAACAAGCAATGAGCTAACGCATCGACAACCTCGCCACTGACTTGCGACTCTCCGAGCAACGTACAAGAGATTACTTCGACCACAAGCTCGACGACCACAAGCAAGAGAACAACGCAAGAATGGACGAGATTCGTGCTTTGTTGCTCAACCGCTCTTCTTCCACTTCGTCCTCATCAAGACGGAGCCGCTCAAGTCGTCACTCCGACTACACCATCTCCGGCTCAAGTACACCGACATCGAATACTCTTTGTCGTGCCGTGCGCCAAGATCGTCAAGCCAACTGCAACCCTCTACACAACAACAACTCTCAAGAACAACGACATCGTCAAAACTAAGCTATCTTTGCACAAGCACGAGAACGGCAACGACAATGCCAACACAAAGAGGAAGAGCGAGCGCGTCTACACCAAGAAGCACAAGATGCAGAGGCACAACGTCAAGAGCAACAATTGCGAGATGCTCAAGCACTTGAGGCGCAACAAGCCCTCTGAGAATCAAGTCGAGTCATAGCCAACCGAGGCCGACAAGCTCGTGAACATGAAGAAGCACTTCGCCAAGAAGTTCACGAACGAAGATATCAAGCCTGCGTGCAACGTCAAACTCGACAAGTTCCTCCACAAGCTCACCAAGAACATCAAGTTCAACAAGAACAAGAAGACAATGGAAATCCTCCACGACAAGAGAAAGTTGTGAGAGACAATCCTCCTCGTCAAGGACGTCATCATCCCTGACCCGAACATAATGAAGAGCAACGCTATGGCAAGCTAAAGTTCACCATGCCCAAGTTCAATGGAAGCAATGATCCCAAAGAGTACCTTTCATGGGCATTGAAGGTTGACAAAATCTTCCGCTTGCACAACTATGAAGAAGAGAAGAAGATCGTGATGGCATCCCTTGAGTTCCAAGACTATGTCCTCATTTGGTGGGAACAAGTCATTGAGCGCCGAGAGGCAAAGGGTGAACCACCCATCACTACTTGGGCGCAAATGAAGGATGTCATGAGAGCATGCTTTGTGCCTACCTACTACAACCGCGACCTCTTCAAGAAACTCCAACTACTCAAGCAAGGAACCAAAAGCGTTGAAGAGTACTACAAGGAAATGGAGATTAAAATGATATGAGCCAATGTCACGGAAGATGATGAGCAAACTATGGCGCGTTTCTTGAATGGACTCAATCATCCCATCAAGAAGATCGCCGACTTCCAACCATACTCGAACCTCATCGAGCTAGTGCATCAAGCTACCAAAGTGGAACGTCAAGTGCAAGAAGACTTCAAGTATGCCAAGTTCTCGTCCAAGTCATACGGCTTCTCCAACAGCCAAGCTTCAACGACTCCACCACCGTCTACCTCAACCAAGCCTTCTACAAGCAACGTCAACAAGTCGAGTTACAAGAAAACTTTGACAACTCCAAATCATCCTCCTACTACAAGCAACTTCAAGCTGAGAGCTTCATCATCATCTACTCCAACCGATGAGACCGTCAAGACAAGTTCCTTCAAATGCTTCACATGCGGAGGCTGAGGCCACAAGTCCTTTGAGTGTACCAACAAGCGGACCATGATCCTCAACGATGATGGTACATACGACTCCATGAGCGAAGGAGAAACGGAAGCACTTGAGCAAGTCGCCATGCACCGGCAAGTGAATGATGAAGAGGAACAAGCCTTTCGTGATGAAGATTCAAGTCCCACTCTAGTTGTCTCCAAGGTCTTTACCCTTCAACATCACCAAGAAGAAGACCAAAGATGCCACATATTCCATACCAAGGCCAGCATCAATGGAAGGTCCATCAAGGTCATCATCGATGGAGGGAGTTGCCATAACTTAGCAAGTGAAGAACTTTCCTCCAAGATCCAATTGCCCAAGACGAAGCACCCACATCCCTACAAAGTTCAATGGCTAAGCGACTCCAGCACTATTCAAGTCGAGCATAGAGTGCAAGTCTCCTTCAAAATCGGAGCTTACGAAGACACTTTGGAGTGTGATGTCGTTCCAATGACCGTTTGCCACTTTCTCCTTGGTCGGCCATGGCAATTTGATAGAGGTGTCATCCACAACGGTCGAATGAACCACTACATCTTCAAGATGAAAGGAAAGGAGTACGTAATTCACCATATGTCTCCAAGCCAAGTCATCGCTGACAAGCAACCCACCCATCGTGGAGAGAATAGTGAGAGAGCGAAGCACCAAAAAAGAGAGTGAGTGCCACAAGCCCAAATTGAGTGCCTCCACGATGAGAGACAAGAACTTAGTTCTATTTGCCACCAAAAGTGAGATAAGAGGAGTGTGTGAGAACCCATCTAGTGTCCTACACACTCTATCCTTTTGTGCAAGGACAACACACCAAAAGCTAACACCTCTCATGCTCTACCTTTAGTGTTGTCTTCTCTTTTGCAGGAATTCCAAGATGTTTTCCCCGATGAGCTACCTCCGAGACTACCTCTACTACGAGGCATCGAGCACCGCATCGACCTCATCCCCGGAGCACCTCTATCGAACAAAGCTCCCTACTACGTCAACCCCAAAGAAACCAAAGAAATACAAAGGCAAGTAAATCATCTCATAGGCCATGGACATGTGCGTGAAAGTTTGAGTTCTTGTGTCGTTCCGGTCATTCTTGTGCCAAAACAAGACTGTAGCTTTCGCATGTGCTCTGATTGTAGACCTATCAATGCTATCACTGTTCGCTATAGGTATCCCATTCCACGCCTCTTGGTGATATGCTTGATGAACTTAGTGGTGCCACTATATTTTCCAAAATTGATATTAAAAGTGGTTACTATCAAATCCGCATGCAAGAGGGTGATGAATGGAAGACCACTTTCAAAACAAAGTTTGGCTTATATGAGTGGTTAGTCATGTCTATGGGTCTATCGGAAGCACCGGGTACTTTTATGCGTCTTATGAATCATGTCTTTCGCCCTTACATTGGTGAGTTTGTTGTGGTCTACTTCGATGATATCCTTGTTTATAGAAAATCTCTTAAAGCTCATGTCACCCATGTTCGAACCGTTTTGCAAACTCTTCGAAAAGAGTGTCTCTATGCTAACATGGAAAAGTGCCTTTCTAGCGTTGATAAGCTCGTTTTCTTGGGTTTTGTTGTTTCCTCTAAGGGTGTTCATGTTGATGACTCTAAGATCAATGCTATTAAAACTTGGCCACAACCAACCAACTTGCATCAAGTGCGTAGCTTCCTTGGTTTAGCCGGTTTCTACCATAGATTTGTGAAGGACTTTAGCACCATAGCTTCACCTTTGCATGCTTTGAGCAAGAAAAATGCTCCTTTTGTTGGGGGACCATCCCAAGACACCGCTTTCATTGAGCTTAACAATTTGCTTACTCATGCTCCCGTGCTTGCATTACCCAACTTTGACAAGCCCTTTGAGATTCATTGCGATGCTAGTGGTAATGGCATAGGAGGTGTGTTAACGCAAGAGAAGCGCCCAATAGCTTACTTTAGTGAGAAACTTTCCGGAGCGCAACTCAATTACCCCATCTATGACAAAGAGTTATATGCTTTAGTGCTAGTTTTGCATGAATGGGAACACTATCTTCGCCCTCATGAATTTATCATTCATACCGATCATGAAACGCTTAAATACCTTAAGGGTCAAACCAAGTTGAACAAGCGTCATGCTAAATGGAGTGAATTCATTGAGTATTTTTCCTTATGTCATCAAGTACATCAAAGGTAAGGAAAATGTTGTGGCGGACGCTCTTTCCTGCATATGCATGCTTGTTACTCAACTTGAATTGGATGTCATTGGCTTTGAGAACATAAAAGACTTGTATGTGCATGATCCCACTTTTTCTATTCCTTATGCCAAGTGTTTGACGCATACATCTTGGGAACGCTATTACATCAAAGATGGATATCTTATGAGAGATAAAAAACTTTGCAACCCCGAGTCTTCTCTTTGTTTGTTGTTTTTGTAGGAATCTCATGGAGGAGGACTAATGGGACATTTTGGACGCGACAAGACGTTTGCTACACTCTCCAAGAACTATTATTGGCCCAAGATGTTTCACGAAGTCAACCGCTTCACCAACCGATGCTCTACATGTCACAAAGCTAAGTCTAAAGCTCAATCCCATGGCCTTTACATGCCTCTCTCAATTCCATATCAACCATGGGAAGACATTAGCATGGATTTTGTACTTGGATTGCCTAGAACTAGAAATGGAAAGGATTCGGTATTTGTTGTTGTGGACCAATTTTCTAAGATGGCACATTTCATTCCTTGCAACAAGATAGACGATGCTTCACATGTTGCCAATCTCTTTTGTAGGGACATATTGCATCTACATGGAGTGCCAAAGACAATTCTCTTGGACCGCGACATCAAGTTCCTAAGCTACTTTTGGAAGACCCTATGCGCCAAGCTCGGAATCAAGCTACTCTTCTCCACGGCCTACCATCCTCAAACCGACGGCCAAACGGAGGTGACCAACCGCACACTCTCCGCTCTACTTTGAGTGCAAATCAATAAGAACATCAAAGAGTGGGAGGAGTGTCTACCTATCACCGAGTTCACCTACAACCGTGCAAGACACTCAACTACCGGCAAGTCCCCCTTCGAGGTGGATTCAACCCATTGTCCCCTTTGGACATTCTCCCTCTACCACTACAAGAGCGCATCAATATGGACGCAAGTGCACGTGTGAACCATCTCAAGAAGGTGCATGAAGATACAAGGCACACCATTGAGCGCCAAGTACAACGACTTGCGACCAAGCGCAACATCAACAAGCACCCCGTGGTATTCACCATTGGAGTTCATGTGTGGCTACACCTTCGCAAGGACCGCTTCCCCAATGAACGCAAGTCCAAACTTCGACCACGAGCGGATGGACCCTTCAAGGTGCTTGCACGCTACAACAACAATGCCTACAAGATCTACATTCCACGCGACAAGTACTCTGTGAGCGACATCTTCAACGTCAAAGATCTCTCTCCCTACCATGGTGATGAGGATTTCGATCCGAGGTTGGATCTTCCCCAAGGGAGGGGAGATGATGCGGAGCATCCTATGGTCATCCCCATGGACCTACCATCGTCTCATGAACTGCCAAGAGGACCCATGACACAAGCATGAGCTAGAGCTCTCGAGATCGAGGTGAGTTCTCTCCTTAGTGATATCGCATATGATCCCCTCGAGACATGGCTACTACATAAATCTAAGATGTTGTGCATGATCAGGTACCAAGAGGACCCTCCCGAAGATGCAAGTGAAGATGAACAAGTCCCCAAGTTCACAGATGAAGAGAACCAACGGAAGGAGTCAAGAACACCTCCCAGGCCCCGGACATCCGGCCATGACCCCAGACATCTGGCCCCTGGAGGTGTCACCTACATCAACAGACCAGCGGCAAAGTCTACAGGGCCCAGACATCCGGCCCTGACCCAGAAATCCTACCTCCCGCCCGAATATCCGGACACCACCTATCCAAAGGACAGAAGAGAAGCACCGGCAGCCCGGACATCCGGCCCGATGCCCGGATGTCCGGCCCCGTCTATCTGCGCACAGTAAAGGGCCGAGGCCCATGTACCCTTTCGCCCCCTAGACTATATATACGCTCCTCCTACCTACGTTTATGGTTAGCTTTGTGTTAGATCATTTGTGAGATAGAGCTTCGCTCATCCATCCAGATCTACTCCACGAGAGAGACCACGGCCCCTCTTTGAAGAAGATCCACTAGGATTCAAGACCTCCTCACGGAGAAGACCGGTTACCATTTGTATCATCCCTTGTTGACTTTGGATCTTGTATCTCCTCTCGTGTTCCGAGGATCTAGCACATGTGTGCCTTAATCTTGTTGGTTTGAGTGTTTCTCTTTGTGCCCCTTTGTGTTTTCCCCTCATGTTTCCCCTCGTGTTCTTCGTGTTCATCGTGGGATCCACTCCTTTCATGAAAGATCGGCCCCTAGGGTTTCCACCCTACATCAAGTCGGTGGAGCACCATGGGGCCCACGAGGCAGGGGGCGCGCCTAGGGGGTAGGCGCACCCCCGGCCCTCGTGGACAGGGTGTGGGCCCCCTGGCCTTGATTCTTTTGCCAGTATTTTTATATATTCCAAAAATATTCTCCATTGATTTTCAGGTCAATCCAAGAACTTTTATTTCTGCACAAAAATAACACCATGGCAATTCTGCTGAAAACAGCGTCAGTCCGGGTTAGTTCCATTCAAATAATGCAAGTTAGAGTCCAAAACAAGGGCAAAAGTGTTTGGAAAAGTAGATACATTGGAGACGTATCACTGCTACGGGCTGAGCAAGAACCGTTCTTACCTACGCATCAAAACCACAACGATTTTTCGTCAAGTGTGATGTTTTAACCTTCAGCAAGGACCGGGCATAGTCACACTCGATTCAACTAAAGTTGGAGAAACTGACACCTGCCAGCCACCTGTGTGCGAAGCACGTCGGTAGAACCAGTTTCGTGTAAGCGTACGCGTAATGCCGGTCCGGGCCGCTTCATCCAACAATATCGCCGAATCAAAGTATGACATGCTGGTAAGCAGTATGACTATTATCGCCCACAACTCTTTGTGTTCTACTCATGCATATAACATCTACGCATAGACCTGGCTCGGATGCCATTGTTGGGGAACGCAGTAATTTCAAAAAAAATCCTAGGCACACGCAAGATCCATCTAGGTGATGCATAGCAATGAGAGGGGAGAGTGTTGTCCACGTACCCTCATAGACCGTAAGCGGAAGCGTTATGACTACGCGGTTGAAGTAGTCGTACATCTTCACGGTCCGACCGATCCTAGCACCGAAGATATGGCACCTCCGCGATCTGCACACATTCAGCTCGGTGACGTCCCACGAACTCTAGATCCATCTGAGGTCGAGGGAGAGTTGTGTCAGCATGATGGCTTGGTGACGGTTATGATGAAGCTACCGACGCAGGGCTTCGCCTAAGCACTACAACGATATTATACTGAGGTGGAAATCTGTGGAGGGGGCACCGCACATGGCTAAACAATCAACTTGTGTGTCTATGGGGTGCCCCCCTCCCTCATATATAAAGGAGGGGAGGAGGAGAGGGCCGGCCTAGGAGGAGGCGCGCCCAACGGGGGGGGCAATCACTACAAAAAAATACACTTCCGTGATGATACGTGTTTGTCACAGTAGGTCGCTTTTTTGTCATGCATGTACATCCATGAAAAATTTATGACAGAATCAAGATAGTCATACCTGTGCTGTCGTAGAAGTGTTCCATGACATTGCCAAAATTATCATCACGGAAGTGTCCACTTCCATGATGACAAATCGCGCGTCACAGAAGTGCTTTCATCAAGGGTGACCGACACGTGGCATCCACCGTAACGGAATGCCGTTAAGCTATCGGGTCGGGTTTTGGATCCGATAACCCGTTAACAGCCCCGACCAATGGAGATTTTCCACGTGTAAAATCATCATTGGCTAGAGGAAACACGTGTCGGCTCATCGTCAGGACAGATGTCATCCACTCACTGGACAGAAGGCGCCTATGATACATCGACACGTGGCACGGCCCAACAAGTTTAAATGGGCCAGCCTAACTAGAGGCCCACAAGATTCTGCAGACCATAATGGGCCGGCCCAGCTAAAGGCCCATGAAATTTTGCGGACCATAATGGGCTGGCCCAGCTAAAGGCCCACAAGATTTTGCGGGCCATAATGGGCCGACCCAGGTAAAGGCCCACAAGATTTTTTTTGTGCCATAATGGGCCGGCCCAGGTAAAGGCCCACAAGATTCTTGCGGGTCATAATGGGCCGGCCCAGCTAAAGGCCCACGAGATTTCGGCGACATTAATGGGCCGGCCGAGCTATAGGCCCACAAGATTTTGAGGACCCTAGTAGGCCGGCCCATTAACTGGTTGCCATGTTTTGGGCCAAATGCCGGCCCATATTTGATCCGGTCCATTAATGGTCTGCCACGCTCCGGGCCTAATAGTGGCCCATATGAGATCCAGCTCGTTAAAAGCCTACCACGTTCTGGGCCAAATTACGGCCCAGATCAGGTCCGGCCCTTTAAGAGGCCTTGGGCTCAATTATGGCCCATATCAGATTCGGCCCGTCAACTGGACACTATGCTTTTGGGCCCACTTGCTAAAGGCCCACTTAGTAATTCGGCCTGATATTAGTTTTGGCCTATTAAGGGCCCGTTTAACATTTCGGCCATATATTAATTTCAGCCTGTTAAAAGCCCGTCATATAGTTTGGCCTAACTACGGCCCGGTTTGCATCTGGCCTGCTCGCAGCCGATATCTGATTGGGCCAAACAAGGACCCAGACAATTTTGGCCTGTTAAAAGCCCGTTATTTGATTCGCACAATCATGGCCGGGGTTCATTTCGGGCTGCTGCCGGTCCGTGAGCTGATCGGCACATTTCAGGCCAACCTACATCGTGATTGCATGATGGCCCGATTATGTACCGTAATTTTACGGTTTGGCCGGTTTACTGCGAAGACAGGATATATATACAGTAAAATAACTGCAGCATCATGAATAAGAAAAACCTATACTATACAATAAAGAAATTACGGCATATTACATTCACTGGGCATCAAAGTTCGCCACTATGATAATAAAGCACAAGCAGACAGCAGATTACATACACTGGGCATCAAAGATCGCCACCAGTGCAAATAAACACGACAGCAAAATAATATACAAAACCAACAGCACTTCGATAGAGTTCAAGAAAGGTTAGCCCTGCTGGGGAGCTGCAGCGCAAGCAGCTGAGCAAGATGATGGGACTGCGCTTGTTCAACACTTATATCTTCCTCACTCTGAAAGATAAACAAGCAGACAGATGACAGGTTTTGCACATAAAAGTATCAGTGCTGACAATTCATCACATTTCTTACTGACGAATAAAGTGACACAGTTTAAATTTGCATTAACACAATATGGTATTGTTCAGGTCAAGACATGGCAGGAAATGACATTGTGAAGGAGTTGGCAGCTTCACGACACCACTGGATTACAGATCAAGAACTCATAAGTATCAATGGTTAGTGTGTTGTCAATTTATACCATTTCAGATTGGCAAATAAAAAGACAGTTTAAATAATAGTAGAATGATATGACATTTTTCATAGTTAAGACATTGCAGAATATGGCATTGTGCTGTAGTGGGTAGGTTCACCACACCACTGGTTTACAGATGAAGAACAGAAGCATACATGCAGTGCAAAAGAAGATCACTTGCTCTGTATAGTTTAATTGACATGGTATGAAGAAGGAACTTGGTTGTACAACTGAAAACTTAAATTGAGAAAGGACGAACTTTTGTTTATGAACTACATATAATAAACTTTAACCAAGCAATTTGATGCAAACACCAAAAATAAACAGTTGTTGCAATCATGCCTAACCAAATATATACAATAAAGTTTGAAGGCTTGAGATGGACAAACTTACATTATTGGTGAAGACAGGCTCTATAAAGGCCTTGTCCATGCTGATGGGGGGGCAATTCAAGAAGTTTACCACAGAATCTTCTTCAAAAGCATTGCCTTTATTCTACATTTTGTTAATAGTAAATATAGATGTGATAATATACGAAAAAATGGAGAATATTTAAGATAAGATGAAGAGTGATGCTACATAACCAAGTAACTATAAATGTAAGTGCAGTGATACAGGCAAAAGGTACAGCCAAGAGCAATGCACAGCTAAACTTCTTCAGTACCAACCTTATGGTAAGAGTAAATATAGATCTGATGTGTAGAAAATGGAGGGCAAAGGAAAATAAGCTGCAAAGTGATGGTACATGAACAACTACATGTCATTATAAGTACACTGATAAAGGACAGCATGTACTTACAAGAACAATGCAGAGCTAAAAAAACATTGGCATTGGATATATTCTACACTAATGTAACCATTCATACAGATCAGATAATTTGGAGCGAACAATTGATAAGCAAGCTATCATGCATACTGTTGTCACATAATGAACCAGGTATGTATGCAAGTACAGTGATACGGGACAACAGGTACTAATAAGAGCAAAGCAACGGGCAGCATATTTGAGATATCTTGTCATTCTTGTCAAACCGGAATTCTTCTTCGAGCAGATTTCCTGCAAAAAAGATCTGTAAGGCACATGCGAAAAAGTAGAAGTTCAAATTGTCATGTGATTTCATAGACAGTACCTCATCCTGGGAACGAGACCAGTGCATAACAAGGTTTTTCCATTCAATGTCTTCTAAATTTAGCACAGGAGACTTCACCAGAAATTCGTTTATAGACTTGCCATCAAAGTGTGATTTCCTCAGGTAACACTGATACTGCTGCAATGCTTCCTTGAAAAGCACAAGCAAGCTTTGCTCATCGTGACTATCCAGATTGACCCTCGCCTAGTTACAACAATGTAATGTAAATCATTGATGTGTTCAATCAGCAGAAAACAAGAAAATAATAGCCATGAATAATAGCACTTACACGTAAGTTGGACAGGAAGATGTGAAAATGGTGTTTGTCTTCACAATAATCTTCCCATGATGGGAATATATGCACGTAGTCCCTAACAACATTGAAAGCATTGTCTTTTAAACTGGGAATAAATGGAATGGGGTTCCAATCTGCAGGAATTGGCCGTATCTGCAGTTGGGATAGGTCTTCGGCCGGTAGACTTGCTGTACTTTTTGCTGGAGTGGGATTTTTCTGTGGTACAGCTGGTGCTATGGCAAATGAAATCGGTATACCTTTTTCTCGAGTGCAGGTCCTGTGTGGTGGGGCTAGTGGTGTGGCCAGTGAAGTATGGGTACAGTCTGCTGGAGTCGGTCCTACGTTTTGTGTCACTAGTTGTACAGCCAATATAAGTGGGGTGCTGTCTAATTTCTCCGGCACCACCACATTTTTCAAGGACTTTGCTGGTGCTCCTTCAGGTTTGGCAATCACCCTCTTCCTTTTTGACGTCTGATGCACAAGAACAGCATTTGAGTGGAAAAACATGGTATGATGATAGATGGAATATGTATTGATAATGGATGGGCATGGCATCTCGACATATATGATGAGTAAACTAAGCAGATGGCGGTGCAACAAAGTAGAAGAAATGCAAGACAACATATGCAAGATACCCGCAATCAATAAAACATTGCCAAATTAGAACAGGCACCTTGATGGGTGAACAGGACAGGCCATCTGCCTTTGACTCCTCGAGGTTAGAATAGTCATTAGGATGATATTTTGAACAAGAATCAACAGGTGGGGAGCGTATGAGTTTCATTGCATCCAGAATGGCACTCAATGCCTTGGTGCCAATTTTGTAAGTCATTGCAGTGTTTAGCTTCAAGAGTGGACTGCTGCTAGTGCGACACAAAGCAGCTACACAGATCATAGTGTAGATATAACGGGAAAACCTTAAGCATCAGAGTAAAATCAGCAAAGTGGAACTTGCTGGAATATATGTGCTAGTATTGCCGGTACGGCTAGAAAGGCTTCGGATACCAGCTCTCTTCAAGTGAAGGTGCGGTACTGTTAATATCAATGTAACTCTCAAAGGCGACACAGCTCCCCGCATTTCCTTGCTATTCTTATAGGATTCAAGTGGGCAGGCCACTACAAATCCTATTCCTATGTTTACAAGATCCTACGAATCAAAGAGGCTCAAAGTGTCCATCATAACTGACCATATAGACCTCTACACTTCAAATGTCCCTGCTCATCTTTAGTACAAGGAACATACTGTACTACTATCATACTCCCTCCGTTCCAAAATATAAGTCTTGGTAGAGATTTCCACTATGGATCACATACAGATGTATCCAGGTACATTTTAGAGTGTAGATTCACTCATTTTGCTCCATATGTAGTCCATGGTGGAATCTATACAAAGACTTGTATTTAGGAACGAAGAGAGTACATATTAAAGAAGAACGGAAGAGGAACATGGTAAAGAAGAGCAAGCAGATTTTGGATAATAAAATGTTGGTTGCGCAGTGCCCACACATGATGAACCAGAGCGCATTAAGAATGCAACTCCTAGCTGTCTCTTGACCATTTCAGGCAGTTGGATGAAGATCCTACGTCTCCTAACCCTTCTTCTTCCTCGTCTCTGATTCTTCCCATGCAGAACACCGCACGGGCCGCCGGCCGGACCACCGGCCCCCGCCGCCTGTGTTCCTCCGCCACCCCCACCCTCCACCCCCACCCCAACCCCCACCCGCGTCGAGTTTTCTTCGTTCGGCGAGGCCCCGCAACCACCCGAGCCCCTTCGATCACACCGGCGAACTCTGGCAAGCTTTGAAAAATTGACTGACCCAATTTTGAAATTTAGTCTACTGCGATTTAACTAGTGTGGAATACAAAAGGGGAAAACCATGAGCATTGCGAGTATGGTGTTGAGCGTGCCATGGCGGATCTGAAGGTGCAAACCGGACAAAGGCAACTTCGCAACCAAGACAAGAAATCAGAGTAAAGCAGTGGCGATCTATTTTCTTGCTGCGATAAATAAGTTGAGCAGATACGAAAGAGTACCGCCTCTGGTGTGGCGCCGTGTAGGCATCTGCTGAGAATTTGACAGTGCTGCGGTAGCGATGGCTGTCAGCGGCGTGGAAGCAGATCTAGGAGGGTAGACGGTGGCGGCGGGGCGCGGTGGACGAGACGATCGTAGGAGCGGCGCCGGCAAGGTGGACGACGGCGGGGATGAAGCGAGAGGACGGGATGCAAGGATCCCGGTCCGAAGCCATGGATGAGAGAGGTCGATCTCTTGTAATGGACGGCGGTGTCAGGGTATCAGCTCCGGCATGGTGGAGGAGGACGGCGGTGGATGGGGTGGCGGACAGCGGCGGACAGAGGAGGGTGGGGTGGAGAGGGTGTTTTGGCGCCCACGGAGTACGAATGGGGAAAAGGGAGGTAGAGAGGAAGGGGGAACCATGTATTCAGGGAGCGCTTGTCTCAAATGCGAGGAAATTTACAAACTTAGCCCCCGTTTCAAATTTCTACTACATCACAGCAACACTAATCGGTCGAGGATAGGACAGTAATCTCGCATACACCGAATATTTGCCGACGAGAGTTTGTTTTTGGCGCCCATCGTGTATGAATATGAATCGGGGAGGGAGTCGATTTCGGCCGAGGACACACTGTGTTTTGGCGCCCACCGTGTATGAATCCGGGTGAGAGACGGTTACGTCATGTTTGGGTGAAATTACAAACCTACCCCTATCGAAACCTATAGAAATCCAGCATATAGGCTTTGCATGGCAGGGATAGGCAGCAGTGATTTCCATCTCGCAGATTTTGGTTCCGGGCGGTTACTGCGACTTTCCCCGCTTCGTTCAAATTTTGCATAGTGCATGTCTACCGTGCCAACTCAATTCGAATCCCGTTTGTATTCTATTTTTTTGGCGGGATCCATTTTCAATTGGAATTACATTCTATATACATCATTTTTTATATATACTTTCAAAAGCACAACACCATTTATACATAAATATGGTTTACAAATGGCATGATCTCAGATTCATAAGGTTATATCCATCAATTTGGATTTTCAAATATTTGAAACCACTTTATGTTGAAATCCAATGTATGCATTCCTCGCTAACTGTCTCCAATTAATGTGTGTTTCATGCGGGGTTTTTTTTACTTTTCAAACATGTATAATATGCTTCACACACGCAACATATAGTGTAATCCCGTTTAGACATTAATTGCATATAAACCATGCATTGTTTGTAATTGAAGAATCTATGGATCACCAATATTGATAAACTATATAACATTACACGTGTGCCCAAATTCAAATGAATATGCATGTTTGATACACCAATTTGCGTTATGATATTATCGATATCGTGATCTCCAGTTTAAATATTTGAATACCCTTTAATCCAGATATTTGTCTCATATAGCTATCACTCATGCTTATATAGGACTATCTCTCTGGACCTATACGTGTTCATCGTCTCTCAGGTATCTCTCGTGCTACCTGTATGTCGACAATGATCTTTTATCTTTGTAACACACTGGCGGTACTCTCTCCCTCGACCTTCATCACTCTATCTCTCTCTAAGTATATCTCGCTCCCTGCTATGTGTCTATAACTATGATTCTCCATGTGGAATCTCTTTCTCTCACACAAACACAAAACTTTGTCTCCCGGGGTCTCATTTCTCTCTACTATTCCCATGTGTGCCACTCGCACACCCCTCATACAGAGATGTCTTTCGCTCCTTAGATATGAGAACCTACGACTCTTCCTCATCAATATCTCTTTCTCACACACAAACACAAACTCTGTCTCCCAGGGTCTCATATTTCTCCATTGTTCTCTTGTATGTCGCTCACACACACCCTCTCTCCCTAGAGATATCTTGCGTTCCCTCGTATGTCTCTCTAGCTATCACTCTCGTTGTGAAATATCTTTCTCTCTCGCAAACACAAAACTCCGTCTCTCTGGATCTCATTTCTCTCTGATATCTGTTTGTATGTGACTCACACGCACCCTCTCTCTATCTCTCTCACACCCACACACATAACCCAGCCTTCTGATCCACTTGACTCCTATCTCTAACACACACTAGCTAGCATCTTTATCTTTCTATTTATCTGTTTCTCCATCAACCTTCTTTCTCGCCCTCACTCTTGATTCCTATCACGCACACTACATATGTTTCTCTCTACATGCAGTCAAGTGCCCTCTCACACACATATAACTCCACCCTTTGAACCACCCGACGGTCATCTCCAACACCCAAACTAGCGGATGTCCCTCTAGCTAGCATCTCCATCTTTGTATCTATCTGTAGTTTCTCCGTCAACATTTCTTTCTCGCACGGAGTCTTGCTTCCTATCACCCACACTATATATGTCTCTCCATACATATGCATTTATAGGTTGGTCTCTTTTGCACAATCGTTGCACCTCACTCCCTCTGCTCGCCATAGATGCATGCTCCAGCCCACGCCACTATCTCTTAAAGACAAAAACACATGCTCAATTGTCGGGACTTCTTCCATGCATTCTCACATGCATGCATATTGTCATACCGATCCGTCTCTCCCATGTCGTTGATCTTATGACTTATGTCTTCTTTCTTTTATCTTGATCATGCGCGCGTGCACACACACACATCCCACGTATACATGTATACCTCTCACACATGCACGTTCAAGGTCTCTATGTCTCCATACGTAGTTAATTACCCTCAATCCTAACGCCACATCGAATCGTTCTCCTCTTTTGTGCACATAACTTCCGCCTGGATAGGTAAAACACACACTCAC
>NC_041384.1:46032196-46049053 GCF_002162155.2 Triticum dicoccoides | reverse complement strand
TCTCCTCTCTCTCTCTCACACACACACACTAAGACTCCATCTCACACACACATGCTCTAGGCGGAGCATTTGTTCCTACCACCCTTCATCCAACCTTACCCGTATGATAAACAATCACCTTTATTTACTTGCATAACATGGACAAATTCCACTTTACTTTAGTAGTCAGCAAACTTATCATATGTACCCTTATAAAAAAACGAGTTGGTGGTGATGGTGTGCCTGCCATCTTGTAATACAGACCGTATGATCTATATCTGAGGATAGAAAGCAAACTATGATAATTTTACAAAAGGTACCGGCACCTCTCTCCATATCATTATCTCTCGCAACCTCATTGCTCAGCAATTAAAAAAGGAATAAGTCTCTGGAACAATCTAGCATGCATGGTGGCCGTTGCCGCCTGCCGGCGCCGTCCATCCCCATGCCTCCACCCATTCCGACCACCAGTCACCACCACGCTCCACTCCTCCTCGCCTTATATCTCATCTTTCATTTTTTTCGATGACATTCTCGAGATACCAGTTTTCCGATAAAATTCTTGAGATATCACTAGTTTTTACACATGGGATTACTCCTGCATGGGTCAATCACAACAGGTGTTCTGTAAAAAAATGCATACTGATGTTCCGTGCAATGCACGAGAATCTTGCTTGTAATTATATAACGCAAATCATGAGCAGGAAGTGACATTTTTTTGACACAACCACGTTAACATGGCCACGTAAATCACTAGCTAAAGTAAATACCATTATACTTATATCCCGATGCAAAAGGTTGAGTACATGTCCGAAGAGTAGAGTCGCACGCACGCACTCTGTCTCTCAGAATCTCTCTCACACACACACCAGTTACGTGATGCCCACTTAAGCAGACACGTATGTTACAATTTGTGCACCCGCGGGTACACGTGATGCTGCGCATTTATTTAAGACGGAAGGCAAACCCAAACAGTAGCTGCATTCATTCCCATCCCGCCGCCTCTTCTCTGGTCATCGTCACCCGGTAGCCATGGGCCGGCCGAAGGTAACAACATACGCCATACTCCCGCCGGAGCGGCGCTTTAATATGGAAATTTTAGTGGTCATGCATGCATCTTTTTGTGCTAGCGGTCGCTTCCCGCGGACGTGCGCGGGCGGTGGAAGAGGAAGGAGAAGGGAAGCGGGCTGTGGAGTAACGTTTTTTACCACAATTTCTTAGGAAACTGAGTTCAATAATTGAGTAGTTTTGCAAACTACCAGTACTACACCTGAAACGGTTCAAAACCTATACTCCCTTGCCAGCGCGCACTTCCCGCGTGAAACGGTCAGCGTCCCCCTGGAGCGTCAGTGCCGCATTAATGCCTGGCCAGAACGGAGGCGACCTCTCACTGGCGCCGGCTTTGAAGTGGCGCGACGGCCGAGAGAGCGCCGCTTCCCGATGCACGCGACTGCTCCGCGTCGAGACTGGCCATAGGCCCTATTTGGATCCATGGGTGAGAGTTAGTTTGAGCTAGTTGGGGCTCAAATAGCCCTAAACTATCCAAGCAGGAGGGTTTAAATTGGAGCAAGTTGCACCGAACCCACCAAAAAAAAACTATCCCACCCAAGAGGTGCTAACTGGAGATAGTTCTCATTGGGACCACTGAAAAATCACTTTTCTCTCTCCATGAAGTGCATTTATTGTCAATCTAACCCTGTCACCAAAACACCTCTTTGGCTACAGTTAGTTCAGGGTTAGTCATGAGTTAGTCTAACCTCTAGCTAAGTTAGAGTATCAAACAGGAGCAGTATAGGACATGCAAGTTGCTCAAAGCATACAGGCAAATTCGTACGTGAAAGGATTTTTTTTCTTTTTGAAAACGGAATGTGAAAGGAATTTTTTTTAGAATGCTCTTGGCATGTCGCTAACATGTGATAGTTAACCGACCTCAATAGACGGCAGAAATGCCAGCTCGCCGCACTTTGATAGAGACGAGGAGGGAGAAGCGATACAGGCTATTGGATTACTAGAGATAGGTGTCGCACGGAAGCCAAGAAATATGGTGATAGCGTGGGTTAGTCATGTACTAGTATGATACTACACTGGGCTGCCGTGTTTCATACTCTTCCAGTCCACTGTGGAGATGATTGGTTAATTTTATATCGATGAATAATATCAAATATTATGAGTGCAGACGCTCCACCACGAGGTTCCTTGCTCCTTCTCGGTCGTCCAGAATCTATGTTCTTCCACTCTATTTTTTTACATGAGCTTTGTTCATCCTTTTGCCAACACGCGAGACATCTAGCATCAAGGTGCACGTGTTATGCAAGGATAGTTCCATCTATATGAAGAACACTTGGGACTGGAACTACGAGACGAACATGTACCCAGGAGTGGACGTACGAACCTGAGTAATGTAGCGCAGTAAGTGAAGTAGAAAGGCACAAATGGTATGAACATGCGTGGCATATAGGGTGTGTTTCGTTGCATTCTCGTCTCAGCATAGTTTTTCCCTCTTCATGCATGCTCAACTCAACACCCCTCTTCATGCATGCTTCTAGTGTATTTGTGCTAAACTAGTGTGGACTCATGCACCCTCCATACACTCTACCAAACACCCAAAAGTAGGTCGAGAAGGGAACTCTTGGGCGGCATTTGTCTCTTACTACGTACTACCACTAAATGTTGTACGTGCAATGCACGGTGATGTTATGGAGTATGTGCCTAAGTACTCTACTACTACTATATTAGTTGGAGGCACATATTAACTTTTATATTTGTTTACGTGTATGCCCCGAGACCTTCCAACTAGATGTGTCTTTGTCTCCAGGTCGCACTTTGTATCATTCATACCACTAAGTACTACTACGTGTGGTCTCCGACCCAGAAGTGGAAGAAGTGGAGACGCTCTACCACGCTGTTTTTTTACGCTGGGCTCTACCACGTTGTTCATGTCCCACTCCTTTCGCTGACGTGTGGGACATCCAGCACGTGCCGTGTTTGGCACCCTTCGTCGTAAGAGTTGAAACGCTAGCATTCATCAGAAATAAAAAATAATTATAAATCGGAAGTGATACTATTTTTTGCGAACCAATCAGCAGTGATACTATACCACGCAGTTTCCTTGCTCCTCGATATCGGAAAGAATACTTCTGTTCGCCAACATGTGGGACGTCGACCATCCTGGTCCACTTGCCATGCAAGCAGAACTCCAAGGGAGTCACCCAGGTTGTCGCGCCGCAGTAACAATGACTAATGAGCCGTAAAATCACAGGCCCACTTCCCACTTTGAAGTTTCTTGGACGAAGGAACCATCATGACTTCGTTGAATTCTGCTTCTTGAAGAAAACTATTGTACCAGCAGTACTGCTAGCTACAGTAGTTACTCCAACAGAGGCCTCCTTTCGTTCATAGGATAGGAATATGAAAATCATAGGAAGTGAGATGACATGCATCCCAATTCCTATAGAGAAAGAGATGCCATTTGATGCTTAGGATAGGAATTTTTCCATTTAGTCTAGGCCAATGTACTGGTAATTTGCTCTAAAAACTACAGTAGTAACTAGTAGTACTGGTACATGCTCGTACTCAAACACACACACACACACACACACACACTAACTACTAGTACTACTACTTCTCACATGCTGGCCAGACATTGTCGTTCTCCTTCCCGGCTTAGTCGGCGACACCCCACCGTGCTTGGATCTCCGCCGACCTCTCTGCAGTAGCGCGTGCGTCCTTTTATTTCTTGCGGCGGCGGGCCTCTCTTTTCTTGAGTGCTTTCTGACTTTTCCGCTCCCTCTGTGTGGCTTTGGTCGCCTCTTGCTCTACCGCCCATTCGGCCTTGGCATCTTCAAATTCCTCCCACATAGTTGTGAGGTTGCGAGCGGCGATGAACTCGGCACAGCGGGATTCCATCGCTTCCCTACCATTTTGTGTGCGGTCGTGGGCGGCGAGGAACTCGGCGCGTCGGGATGCCATCGCTGCTTACCGGTTAGTGTGCGGCGCGGTGGCATGAACGACGCTTGGTGAGAGCTCTGGGGTGGAGTGGTCGGACAACCGTATAGTGCATTGGTTTGTCAAGAGATCAAGCACAGAAGCCGAAGCAAATTTGGATTCCCCTTCAATCCTGGTCATTTATTACTGAGTAAAATGCATTGGCGGTCATCAAACTTGTCTTGATAGCTCACTTTGATCATTGTATACGAGATATGGTGATTATACGGTCACTGGCTCAGCGTATAGCTCCGTATTTGTCTGGTTGACCAGTCAAACAGTCCGCATGCGCCTCATCAGCTCGTGTTCTTTATCTATCTACGCGGGCCGACCTGTCAATTGAGAAAGAAATACTGTAAAAACCAAAATTATGCTAGAGTCCGGACCGCTTCCGGAGCCCGCTCTCACCGCCCTGGCCCCTTAAGACGCCAGCTGCCCGCCGCATGCATGCATAGCAAGTAGTACTCCTTATGTGGAGGAGAGAGAGGCATTGACAAAGTCAAGGAGTGGGCTCTGCCAGAGCCCGTCTCTACACGTGCTCCTAGGTATAAAAAAATAATTCTAAAAAAAGGCATAAAAAAGAATTGTGTCTTAAAAAAGAAAGGTAAAAAACATTTGAGAGGAAATAGATAGAGAGAAAGTGAGAAAACGTTGTAACATGGGCATTACATGAGGAAGGAGGGAGTGGTGCACATGCCAAGTTTACCGGGCTGCCGTGTTTCACACTCCTCCGTCGTAACAGTGGAGACAATAGCTTTCATCAAAAATAAACAATGAATACTCGTTGCTCGTCCACTATATCGGAAAGAATACTTTCATTCGCCGACATGTGGGACGTCGACCATCTTGGTCCACCTGCCATGCACAAAATTATCCTGGTCTACCCCAGTCGTATCGCAGGCCCAACCTTTCCCACTATAAGTTGTTCGGACGAAGGAACCATCATGACTTCGTTGAATTCCGCTTCTTCAAGAAAACTTACTGTACCCACAATACTGCTACCACACGCGAAGACTGGACGGCACTGTACCACGTCATATCACTGAAACCCACTAGGGCAAACTAGCCCGCCTAGGTCATCTATTTTGGAACGGAGGGAGTATGACTCTGCACTGCTATGATTTTGTGTTGCACATCATATCACTGAAACCCACTAGGCCAAACTAGCCCGCCAAGGTCATCGATCGCTAAGCCTACAATTTTAGGAGCTAGGGCTATTGGTCGATCGACGAGGGATAAGTATAAGCGTACCACGAGCTCATCAGCCCCAACGTTTCTCTACGGTGAATGTTTTGCAAGTACTATAGCTCGCACAGTAGCTAGCCTACTAACACCAAGAATCATCAAACAAGCCCTGCTGATATGATAAACAGTTCAAACTTACATCTAATCATGCCATATATTACATCAAAAGCTGGTGAGGATACATCTGTTTCCATAACTCGGAGAGGGTTCGCATGATTCATCGCATGATTCACTATCAAACAAAAGTAGCAAGATCCGCCCACACAAGACAGTGCACTAGCCCTAAGATGGTTTGATAACACGCATCGTTCTGGTAATTAAACACAGGGCAATGCAAACTACCCTGAAGGATTAGCCCGACCAACTATTTCTTGTCATCGATCTCTCGAGCAATGACCACAGCACAGACAGCGGCATGGGAATCGATTTCTGGGGCGATGTCCGCAGGACTGACCGCGACATCGGAATCGATCTCTGGGGCGATGTCCACAGGATGGACGGCGGCATCAGAATCGATCTCCAGGGCGATGCCAACAGGACGGGCCACGACATCGGAATCATCAAGGACGTCCACCGGCACCTGCACAACCCTAACATATTAGCAAGCACATTGTAAATAATCAAAAACCACAACTATGGTAATAAGCCATTATTTTTTACCTTGTGCAGCTCACCGGGGGATCTCATCCCTCCGGGGGCCATCTCCTCGTCCTCGATGGGGGCCATCACCTTTCTAGGGGAATACTGCTTCTCAACGGCGACTATCTCCTCAAACTCAGTCTTGAGCCTCACATAGGTGGCAATCAGAGTTCCTGGGGTACGCACGGTGGGGCCCTTGCCGTTCTTCCAACTTCCTTTGAGGAGTTCGTCCGCCAACGTCCTCAACTCTTCGGCCAATGCTTGTTTCTTGGAGTTCTTCGTCTCCATGGGTTGGCCCGCCAACATGGTCAACTCGTTGGTCGGTACTCGCTTCTTGGAGATCGCTGTCTCCAGTGGGTTGTACGTCGGCAACTCTTTGCCTAGTACTCCAGGATCCATCAATGAACCGACAAACAAAAAGCAATCGAAAGGAAACCACAATCGCAATGAAAATGGGAAAAGAATAGGATGTGAGAATCGGTCGGTGCTTCGCAAAAAGAAGATTCTTGGAATGAAAATATAGCAGCATAACTGATTCGCCCACCTTTCCTTCGTCGGTACAGAAGAAAAATGGCAGAAGTGAGTAGCCTGGAGTGAGGTTTTCTTCAAGAAAGGGAAGAAAGGGCTTGAACGAGCGTTCCAGTGAAATGATGGTTGCTTCGTCCAGTCCAACTTGGAGGCCACCTTACCACTGCTGGTAAAGGTGTGGGTTTTGTGATATGAAGGGTCATGACGGCACACCGGGGTTACAGGTGAGTCTCGACTGTAGCACCTCGCTGTGATTTGGTGGATGGCACGCGGGCACGGATGCTTTGAAATGTCCTGCATGTAGATAGAGCGGCTAGTCATATAGGAGTGCTCAATATTGTGCATCGCGACCAAGGCGGAGAGGAAAACGAGAGAACTACGTAATTAATGCATGATTTTAATTAGGGTAGTTTTGTAAAGTACGAGATACATTCCTCCAATCGCAAAATGCCTTGGTTCATGAGATTTGAGATTTGAGCCCTATAAACCGGAAGGGAGGGAGTACTGCACACGGTGTAGTCTAGTCACTTGTTGAAATCTCTAGAAAGGCAAATACTCCTTTCCGGTTTACAGGGCTATACTACTCCCTCCGTCTAGGTGTTTAAGTCATCTTAGGCTAGCCATAGTGGGAGTAACTTAGCTAGTAACATAGCGCACTCCAAGAATTTTTTGCTTATGTGGCAAGTAATTAATGAGAGGTGGTAACATAATATGTTACTGTAACATAGCGCTTTTCAAGATAAGATGAGTCTACAAGCTAATAAATGAAGCCATCTAAAATACTACTATTATGTTACTTTGCATTATGAAGGTGGTAATTTAGGCTAGTGTCATATGCATGACACTAGTCTAAGTTACTCCCCACTATGACCAGCCTTACGAAAACCAAATAGTCCCAAAACACTTAGGCGCGGTGCATTAACTTCTACCTTGTTTCTTGTTTCTTAACTTATCAAACAATAAGAGATGAGAGGTGTGCATGCTTTTAATGACTTGCAATGGCTAGTTCATTGCATGCAATGCTATTAATTAGCAAATAAACATTGGTGACCCCAGGAGGAAACGGTGCTAAGCGCGTGGACCTATGCAGAATGAGTATAAACCAATGGATAATGGAGTTTAGTTGTTAAACAATAGCAATTTTGTCTCATGCAAGAGCCTGGCTAGTACTCCAAGGAACCGCACCACGCAAGTGTTCGCAACTGCCACGTTCGGGTTGTGCTTGGCTCTTCGCCTCTTCGAGAAGACGAACAATAATGATTACTCCTACTTCTACAGTATCAAATGCACTGCTGCATGTCCGTCCACCTCATGCGGGAGGGGTAGCAAAAGCTTCAACTTACTGCTCCTGCCTTTGCGTCCATGACAGGTGGGCCCAACAGGTGGTTGGCCCTCCTATCATGCAGCCAAAGGCAGGTGCAGTTAAGGCACCAGAGCTCAGTCCGCGAGGGAGAGGGCATTGTAGTAATGAAATTTCTCGGTCTTGTACGAGTTGATGAAGATAGGGGTTGCTTGCTTGCTAGGGTTGCTCACTACGTATATATAGGCCAGAGCCTCCGCGCTTGCTTGCTAGGGTTGCTCTACTCACACACTCTCATACTCTCCAGATTTAAACAAGATAGGGGTAGTAACACCGTCTTTCTCCCTTCAAAAACACTGGCTTTCTATCCTCACCGTTGGTTACAGATCCGGACGTATCCCCCTCCCCCGGTGAAGGGGGGGGAGGGGCAGCGTTTAGGCCGTCATCGACAGCGAGGGAGGAGACCCACTGCCGGCCGCACTGTTATCTCTGGCCGAGCGCCGGCGCGGGAGGTCCTCCGATCCCTTTGTCGTTTCATGTGGGTGGATCCGGCCTCCCGCCGCCCACCTATCCACATCCCGATGACCTTCAGGTATATCTTCGTTCAAAACCGCCTTAGCTCTACTTCCCCAGCTCGCTACGTCGCTGCATGTGCATCATTTTCTACCTCTCAGCCCCTCTCGATCGGATGGTCCAACGTCACATATTTTTTTCTTCTATTGTTAGAGGTAAAGCTACTTCATGGAGTCGAATCTTGTACTCCCTTCGTCCGAAAATACTTGTCATTGAAATGGATGTATCTAGATGTATTTTAGTTCTAGACACATCCATTTTGATGACAAGTAATTCCGGACGGAAGGAGTACTTGGTTCAAACAAGAAATAAAGTGGGGTGGGGGAATTTAGTATGTACATCCAGTGGCGGAGCTAGCACAGGATCATTGGGAGGGGCAATGGCAAAATATGGCTTTATGAAGGGGTAAAAGTCCCTATTTTTCTCAATCTATGCCATCTTAAAAAAATGCTTCACAAAAGCTACCAGGTTTGGGGGGCCACAGCCCCCTCATCCATACACATAGCTCCGCCTGTGTGTACATCGGACTTGGTACAAACAGGAAGGAAAGGGGGTGAAAGTAGTACAGACTGGTCATCCAACCGGTCTCTTGGTCGAAAAGGGAAATATAGGGGTAACGTTGTACACAGTGGTATGATCAGGACTAGATTTGCTATCACACATAGGAGTAGGTGGCTAGAGTGAACAAAAATGGGACCAACCCAGATATGTTTCTTGGATGTTTGTTTCTCGGGGCAACAAACTATGAATCACCACTTTATGCCCATGTTTACGTACATGGTGCTGGACTGCTGGTGCACCCACTTTATAAGCCATGACAAGTTTAGCCAAATGTTTTTGCCTGTAATTGTTAGAGACTCTGACTGTTTCCTCTGTGCCTTTTTGTGCAAACAGGGATATCCAATTCACCTGGTTGCTGTTGTGACCTTTTGGTGCACTGCACAAAACTCTTCTTAAAAGAAGTGACTTTTGTGTTGTTTAACTGGAATGTCAGAATGGAATAGTTGGTTCATTTTGGTGGAACTGCACAAAGGGAGATCTGTGTTCCAATCCTCATCATCCATATTGGCGCCATAACCTTCCTTTAGGTAAGAATGATATTTAATGCATGTGTTCATCTCTATTTTCCGACTGCCATGAGAAAATAATGTTGTTTTTTACTAGTACACTTGTACTCCCTCACTGACAAAACCAATTCTGAATTAGAAGGCCAATCATGTACTTGGTTTCGCCAACTGGTGAGGAGAAAGAGAAATAGAGCATGAAGAGGAAGAAGAAGAAGAGGAAGAAGAATAAACAGTGCCAAGGCGATCTTGCTGAAGCCAGAGGCCTCAGTCGAGGCCATTCAAGGGATCCGGCAACGACTACCTTACATGTGAGACGATCCTCCAGGGAGCCCTTCCACTTCTGCTATCTCACTTAATTAATTAGGAGTATTTAAGTACCACTAATTTATTACTGCCTAATTTTCCTGTTGGAGTTAAACAAATCTTTAGTAGGACCCTATGCTGAATCATGTACGTGTGTATGTTTGTCTATGGAGGTGAATCATGTGGTGGAGCAGGGAGGGAATATTATTAGTGTCATGACATAATAGTGCTATTGTTTTGCATGTCAATTTATTGCCATTGGTTCAATGAGGCAATGTTTTACGTATTGTCCATCATGAATTTGATGCTACTGGTTGAGTAATATGCTAATGTCTTCCTACCCTTTCTCACTAAGCTAATGAAGGTTTCACCTTGTTCCTACTTGTGCAAACAAGGATCATGTTGTGCCAATCATACATTAAATGGAACTACACAAGATAATACAATGAACTGTATCACAGCCAGTGCTTTAGCTCTGCTGGAAGTTCTTGATAATCTTTCGATATAATCTCAGCACTGGTAAACAAGAGTGATTTCAACCACACATTTGAAGTGCACAAAAATATATACTATTGTGTGATTCTAGTGAGTGCTTTATCATCTCTTATGGGACTACATGAATAAGCTTTTTTTCTCAGGTTGGTACGGGCCTAAGGCCTTCATCCATATTAGTTTGATGTCATCTCTATTTGTATCGTGCTATTGTCATGAGAAACTCCTCTATCTTTGCACGTTAAAGTTTTGCAACCTATGATAAATGGCAGTGCTTTGAGTGTTGAGTTGAGCTAATTGGCACTGATTAAATAAACTAATACCTCTCTTTAAGCAAGACTACTATGTTGCTAACTTTACCCATTAAGATAATGAGGGTGCTTCTATTTGTTAGTGTATGTTTCATAAACTAGTCCCACTATTACAATAATCTCACTCTCTCAATATATGTGCCAACAGGGATGCTCGATTTTGGTGGAACTGCACAAAAACTTTGGGTGCTTCATTGCCTCGACAGCTTCCGTCCTTTCCTGTCAGTTGCTAAACTCCGCATGCTTTCTTCCTTTGCTGTCAGTCGCTTGGCTTATCTCGACTTCCAGTCAAAGGAAATAGTAATTGATATGCTACCTCACACAGGTTGGTACTGGTCATTATCCTGATTATTGTGCATGTCATATGTATTGGTAATTTGGTATTGTGCTACTGTTTGCCGATTTCATAAAGGAGTAATTTGGAGCCTGAACTCGCAGGCAAATCATTACATCGGGTGATTTTAGTAGAACTGCACAAAATGATCAGATGGACAGGTACTTATGCTGCTGCTATGTACTCCAAAGTTCACTCAGACAAGCATCGATGTTGACAAGAAGTGCCTATATTCATTTGAGTATCAACCGGCGTCAACCAATTGTCAAACTCCAAGTGTTAGGAGAGTGAACGCCAAAAATATTGCTTGGTGCATAGCCCAGAAAAATGCAGTCCAGTCTTTGGTCCCAACTTGTGCCTTTTGGTTATCGGCACATATGGTAGCGAACTATATGGCATGGAGTCTAAAGATTCTAGACAAGTTGGTTGACGCGTATATTCATCTAGCACTTAATCAGTCTGCACGCCAAGGATGCTCCATTTCAGTTGAACTGCACAAAAAATTTGGGTGGTTCATTTTCTCAACCGCCTCCTTTCTCGTCTTAAATGTAGAATTTTGGCGAGATACAGGACCAAGATAACCCAGTAAACTGGTTGGATGAAAGTAGTGGCCAAGTTGCTCAAACCTCCCTGGGCACGAGGCCACTATTTGAGGATAAACCTACAAGCAAAGTTCAGATTGTCTGTGCTGCCTCTTATGTACTCGAAAGTTTACTCATACAAGAACTAATTTTAGCAAGAAGTACCTCCGATTGAACACCATTTACCAGTCTGTACCCTAGGTAATTAAAGTTCATCCATGGATCATATTGGCTGTGATCTCAATCATTTGGATGCATAAACATACTGAACATGCGTATATCTGAATCTTTTTGTAAATTATGTATGAATATTGTCATGTGATCTATCAATCATTTGGATGCATAGATATGCTGAGCTTGTGTATATATGAATCTTTTGAGTTGTTGATTGTGAATGTTGGCTATGGATATGAACATGTCCTGTGAACCTGAGTTTGATATGAATGTTTACCTTTTCTGTTGTATTTGTGTGTGAACTTGTTAGTATGTCTACTGTGGGGTATAAAACGTAGGTCTCTTATAAAAGTAATGTCGTGTCCAATTTATGTTTTCCCTTCTAACCACCGGGCTGTGCTGCCGCGCACCCGAACAAGTGAAGTTTCCCACTCCTCTCCATCTGCGACTCCACTGCAGCTTAATAAATAGTAACGTCTTTGGTTTTAGCCTGGTTTTCCATAGATTAACCAGGCAATTCTCTTCTTCTTAATTAATCGACGAGGCAATTCTTTTACCTCCGTTTCAAAAAAAATTAGTAACGTCTAACTGAACCAGTTAGTTAGATGCGTACACTTGGTGTAGTAGGATCTTTATTTAGTTTGATGCATACACTTGTTCTTTTTGGTAGCCCTTTTGTAATGATGCCTGATGTTTGGTTTGGAAGAGAGAGCTGCGTCTTCACTCTTCTGGCCTGCTTACTGCTTCTGTTGCACCCTCAGCCCTGGTTGTTGTTACTGTTGTTTTCAATGTACAATCAGTAGTATATTTCGTCTGTTGGTTAAATAAATGTGTTGTTAGAACGACAAACATAATGTTTTGGAAGTCGTTGCACGGTTCGATCCTTTAGTGCCCCGTACCATATGTAGCGCATACTATTTATCGTACGGAACATATTTTTTTAAAACTCGGAACACATTTTCCACTTGTTGATAACATGCAGCCCACTGATGAAGGCCCAATAGAAAAGCTCATAATTAACTGGAAGGGAGGCTCTCACATGAATCCGGCCCAGGTACATGCTCATGGTTCCCTAAACATAAATAAGTAAGTAAATAAATAAAGCTAAATGTTCATGCACCAGTTCTTTGGGAAAATAGGTAGCCCAGTATTTCTTTTTGAAGAATATCCAAGCTAGGCCTATTTGTTTTCTCTGAATTACTGGGCTGCAAATCTTTCAAGACGAGGAGGGATGCATTCCGGCCTGGCTTAAGAGTATGGTCAATGTCTGTTAAAAGTAATATATAAAGGGGTTGAAAATTCCAAAAAAATTATAGCAAATGGGATATAAGTTTCTTTTTTTATTTTTGTTCTTCACTGATATCTTATACGTATTTCATTGGATTTAACATGACATAGTACTAATTTATTTTTAAATTTGTTTTAGTATGGCTAATAATTTTTGGATTAAGAATATTTCGTTTCCCAGTAAAAATTTGCGAATTTTCAAAATTTCCCACATATTTAGTTAATTTTTTGACCCTGGTACTGACCAGAAAATGGCCAGCAATTCTAAAAATGAAAAACGGGCTGCAATAAATTCCATATGAATTAGAAAATGAGTAAAAATTATAAAAATAATAGCAAATGGGCTGTACACGCCACAGATTTCGAGGCTGACTTGTTTACGCAAGGCTTTGTCAGTGAACACATGATTCTAGCAGCAGTTAGTTTTGGATGTCCATCCAACGGCCGACGTGCTTCTTCAATCTCTGATCTTCCTGCTCCAGCCACCTAAACTAGAGCCAGCGGGACTGCCTGCTCCCTCCTCTTGTGGCCCGCTGTGATGCCGCGCAGGCTTCCCCGGCCCACCCTACTCCCTCCACTGGCCTGGCCGCATGTAATCAACTGCCTCCTTATTACGCGAGAAAAAATGATTCCTCCCACTAACATCTGGGGCACACCGGTTGGGAGGCTGACCTGTGGGCCTACTAAGTTGACACGTACGCAGGGCTTGTCAACTTAGTCAACAAACGATTCTAGCAGCAGTAACCGTTGGATTTGAATCGAACGGTCCTGGTGCTTCTTCAATCGCTGCTCTTCTTGCACCAGCCGCCCAAACTAGCGCCGGGGAGATCGCCTGCTCCTGCCTCCAGTGGCCGGCTGTGCTGCCGATGAGGCCTCATCGCCCCCTACTACTCCCACCGCTAGCCAGGCCCTGCGGCGACGGCGGCCTCAGACCGTAGCCGAACCAGTGAACCCTCGTACTCCTCTCCATGTGGGTATCCACTGCCGCATCTTCCCCGGCTCCGCGTCGTCCCCTTCCTAGGCCTCGCCGTCGTCCACCGCCTTGGTGCTCTCGGCGCGGCGTGGTCAACGTGGTCAATGACATTCCATCGAAAGAGTACTGTACGTGGAGAGGCTGACAGCTGGGTCCATGGCCACAGCCCAGTTTTTTTGTGATTTGCCAAGTAAGTCGCTTTGTCAGGCCTGTTGGGCTGCAAATCTTTCAAGACAAGGAGATATTTCATTCAGCTGGCCGAGAAAATGGCCCATCAGTAATGAGAAATGGGTTGTACATTTTTAAAACACATCAAACCGGCAATTAGTTTCAAATATCTTTTCTTCATTTCAAGATTTGAAATTACATTAATTTTTATGCGTGGAGAATTTGTTGGGTTTTATATTGATATACATTTATTTTTAAAATCAGTTTGAATGTGAGTTGAAATTTCGGGATTAAAAACAGTTCGGACCGCACCGAAATATGCAAAATTTCGTATAATTTTTTAACCGTGGCCACAATATGGGTTGTAATGCTAACAAAAAGAATATGGGCTCCAAAAAACATTAATAATTAGCAAATGGGCTGTAAATTATTAGAAATAATGGCAGATGGGTTGTATGCTGTTTTTCATAGATTTGAGGCTTTCCTAAAAAAAGGTTAACGCACAAGCAGTGACTGTTGGATGGCCATCCAACGGCCGTCGTACTTCTTCAATCTCTGCTCTTCCTGCTCTAGCCGCTCAAACAGGCGCCGGCGGGACTGCCTGCTCCCTCCTCCCCGCGGCCGGCTCTGCTGTCGTGCAGGCCTCACCGCCCCACCGTACTCTCATCGCTGGCCTAGACATCCCTCTACTCACACACACCTGCTATTATTCTCCAGCGACGGCAAACGAACCAGTAAACCCTCATACAGTCGTACTCCCCTTCACGTGGGAAACAACTGCCGAGTCTTCCCTGCCTCTGTGTCGTTCCCTTCCTAGGCCTCGCCGTCGTCCACCGCCCTGGTGCTCTCGGCGCGGCCTGGTCAACGTGGTCAACAACCGACATGCATCTGAAGTGGACTGTACGTGGAGAGGCCGACAGCTAGGTCCACGGCCGCACGCAAGGAAATGTCTCCTTATTACACGCAAAATAATGATTCCTCCACCTGACATCAGGGGCCCACCGAAAGGGCCTCTGTATTTCGCGAAAGAAACGTTACCGCCGCTGACAGCTCGGACCCACCAGCTATATCTTCGCACGCAAGGAAGTGCCTCCTTATTACGCTCAAAAAAATGAATACCCCCTGCTAGCTAGGACCTACCTTGGTGGGAGGATGACTTGTGGGCCTACTAAGTTGACAGGGACGGAGGGCTTTGTCAACTTAGTCAATATGCACGATTCTAGCTCCAGTGACCGTACGATGTCCATCCAACGGCCGTAGTGCTTCTTCAACCTCTGGTCTTCTTGCTCCAGCCGCCCAAACCAGCGCCGGCCGTGCCTCGTGCTCCTGCCTCCCGTGGCCGGCTGCGATGCGGCGGAGGCCTCACCGCCCCCTACTACTCCCACCGCTGGCCAAGCCATCCCTCTACTCACCCACACCCCTTGTTATTCTGCGGCGATGGCAGCCTCACACCGCAGCGAACTAGTGAACCCTCGTACTCCTCTATGCGTGGGCATCCACTGCCGCGTCTTGCCCGGCTCCGTGTCGTCCCCTTCCTAGGCCTCATCGTCGTCCACCGCCCTGGTGCTCTCGGCGCGGCGTGGTCAACGTGGTCAAGGAACGGCTTCCATCGGACGTGGACTGTAAATGGAGAGGCTGACAGCTGGGTCCATGGCTGCAGCAAGGAAGTTCCTCCTTATTGCATGCAAAATAATTATTCCTCCACCTGACAGCGGGACCCACCGGACGGGCCACCGTATTTCACGAAAAAATGTTTCCCCCTGACTGCTGGGACCCACCAGCTACATCTTCGCATGCAAGGAAGTGTGTTCGGGCAATAAAAAACGATTCGCCCCCTGACTGCTGGAACCGACCAGCTACATCTTCGCAGGCAAGGAAGTGCCTGACAGTCGGGACCCACCTGGTCGAAGCGTACGTAGCGTTGTCATTCTGGTCGCGAACGTGTACGTACATATTGGTCGATGTAGAGGCGCGCACGTGTCGTAGTAGAGGCGTGCACGTGTCGTAGTAGAGGCGCGCACGTAGCATTTACACGTATATACAGCGGCCAGGGTGCAAGAAAGAAAATACGGCCACGTATGTGTACATACAGGCGGGGTCTCGAACGCCTACTCGCGCATATGTACGGCCAGGGCTCATGTACATGGCTGGGTCGGAATGGAGAAACAGCGTCATCGTCGTGTTCATGGGGAGGCAACGGAATGCGTCATGTTCATGGGGAGGCAACGGAATGCGCCGTGTTCATCGGGAGGACTTGGACGGAACAGACGATGGAAACAAGGCCTGGCGTACCGCAGAACGGAGGAAACGGCCTTGTGTTCGACCGGCCACGTTCGAAACGGGATCCTGTTCATTGGGAGGGGTCTGGCGTACCGCAAAACGGAGGAAACGGACCTCCTACGGTCGAAACGGGGGTCCTGTTGATCGGGAGGGGTGTGGCGTACCGCAAAACGGACGAAACGGACTTGTGTTGGAGCGCTACGGTCGAAACGAGGGTCCTGTTCATCGGGAGGGGTGTGGCGTACCGCAAAACAAGACTCCACAGGATACTGTTCATCTCCACCATCGACCCCCTCCAGCCTCCACGAGCTACTGTTCATCCACCGTCGACCTCCTCCAGCCTCCACCTGCGACTGTTCATCCACGGGCTCCTGTTCATCCAGCCTCCACCGCGCGCTACTCCACCGGCTACTGTTCAACCAGCCCTTTCCACGGGCTCATGTTCAACCACACCTCCACGGGATACTGTTCATCCTGCCCTCCACCATCTACTGTTCATCCTGCCCTCCACGGGGTGGTCCTGTTCATCCATCCCTCCACGAGGTCCTGTTCATCCAGCCCCAACCGGCTCGATCGATCGGGGTCCTGTTCATCCAGAGGCAACACCACGGGGTCCTGTTCATCCACCCCCACCGAGAA
>NC_041384.1:46013687-46031848 GCF_002162155.2 Triticum dicoccoides | reverse complement strand
GCTCACTGTTCATCCAGAGGCAGCATCGATCGGCTTCAGTTAGCAACAGTAGCGAAGGAATCGCTCGATCGGATTCAGTTAACAGCCATCGATCGATCGCTCGGGTTCAGTAACGCGTAGCCTCCAGTGCAATCGCTCGGGTTCAGTTAGAGCCCAACGCCTCGCTCGGGTTCAGTTAGAGCCAACGCCTTGCACACACGCGCGTACGTGTACAAGAGAAACGCGCATCGCTCGGCCCCCGACCTCCCACCGTAACTGAGAACTCCCCGAAATTTTCCTCCTCCTCACTTCTACCACGGTTTTTTCCGTCATGGACGGCCCAAAGAATGTCATGCAGCTGCGTCTCCGGCCCACCCAGGACGAAAAGCCCATTTTCTGTCATGATTTTTTGTCATAGAAATAGGAGCCCACCACATCTATGATGATACCGGGTTTTGCAACAATTATCGTCATATAAGTGTCATATGTATGACAGAAAAAAAAATTGTTTGGCCCAAAATGTCACGGATGTGTCTTCTTTTGTAGTGAATCCTACTCCAAGTAGCCCCCCCCCCCTTCCTATTCCTACTAGGAGAAGGAGGAAGGAGGAGGAGAGGAGAAGGAAAGAGGGGGGCGGGCCCCCAAACCCTAAACCAATTTGGTTTGGGCCAAGGGGGGCGCGCCCCACCACTTGCCTGCTACCCTCTTTCTTCACTAGGGCCCATTAAGGCCCATTGACTCCCCGGGGGGTTTCGGTAACCCTCATGTACTCTGAAAAATGCCCGAACTGACCCGGAACCATTCCGATGTCCAAACATAGCCTTTCAATATATCGATCATTTATGTCTCGACCATTTCGAGACTCCTCGTCATGTCCGTGATCACATCTGGGACTCCGAACAACCTTCGGTGCATCAAAACACATAAACTCATAATACCAATCGTCATCGAATGTTAAGCATGCGGACCGTACAGGTTCGAGAACTATGTAGACATGACCGAGACTCATCTCCGGTCAATAACCAATAGGGGAACCTAGATGCTCATATTGGTTCCTACATATTCTACGGAGATCTTTATCGGTCAAACCGCATAACAACATACGTTGTTCCCTTTATCATCGGTATGTTACTCGCCCGAGATTCGATCGTCGGTATCTCAATACCTAGTTCAATCTCGTTAACGGCAAGTCTCTTTACTTGTTCTGTAATACATCATCCCGTAATTAACTCATTAGTCACATTGCTTGCCAGGCTTATAGTGATGTGTATTACCGAGAGGGCCCAGAGATATCTCTCCGACAATCGGAGTGGCAAATCCTAATCTCGATTTATGCCAACTCAGCAAACACCATCAGAGAAACCTATAGAGCATCTTTATAATCACCCAGTTACGTTGTGATGTTTGATGGCACACAAAGTGTTCCTCCGGTATTCGGGAGTTGCATAATCTCATAGTCATAGGAACATGTATAAGTTATGAAGAAAGCAATAGCAATAAACTAAACAATCATAGTGCTAAGCTAACGGATGGGTCAAGTCAATCACATCATTCTTTAATGATGTGATCCCGTTCATCAAACGACAACTCTTTGTCCATGGCTAAGAAACTTAACCATCTTTGATTAACGAGCTAGTCAAGTAGAGGCATACTAGTGACACTCTGTTTTTCTATGTATTCACACATGTACTAAGTTTCCGGTTAATACAATTCTAGCATGAATAATAAACATTCATCATGATATAAGGAAATATAAATAACAACTTTATTACTGCCTCTAGGGCATATTTCCTTCACGGTCTCACTATGTATAGCTTCCTTCTCTAGCCATGTCAAAGTCTTTCCATCTGCCCTAGCGGTTACTAGTGCAACCCTAAATGCCACAACCCACGCTGTCCTGGGTTCAAGTCCCAGTCGCAACAATTTTTTGTGCATTTTTCACCCTTCATTTTTTAGATAAATTATTTTTTTCTCAATGTAATGTCCTTAAAAATGTTCATTAATTTTGGCATCGGGTGTAAACCTCTACCAGAGCTGAGGCACATTTTCCATGACATTTTGGTCTTTGATTTAAATCACGGTGTATTTGAATTGGAGTAATTAAATTGATATTAAATATTTAACATCTCCAAAAAAATCTAAACTTAATTGTTTGGCTCTGGAATAATTCAATTAGCTTTCACAAAAAGTTTTAGCATTACATAAAATGATTTACTATCTAAATTAAATCAGAATAGAAAACAGAAAAACACGCAAGAGATCTCATTTGCCCACCCCCCGAATGGGCCTAATTGGATGCAGTTGGCCCATTAGTCTAGCCGGCACTTGGCTCTCCGCTCTGAATTTGGCCCACAGAGGAACCTTTTTTTTACAAAAAGGCGGAGCAGAGAGCTGCATTTCATTGATCAAAGTTTCTGAATTTCTCATTTCTTCTTCCTTTTTTCAACATATTTAAATGTTGGTCATTTCTTCTCTTTTTTCAACATTTAAAAAAAATTGACCAACATTTAAACAAGGTGAATTTTTCATACAATTTCAAGCTTACAAATTCCTCCTTAATTCATGCCTTTCCATATAATTTCAACAGTACACCCAGTGCGATTACCATACCTACAAATGCCCAAAAGTAATTGCAAATGGGTATTTGTGCTTGATCTTCAAGCTTCCTAACCTTCTTCTTCAACATGCTAACCTCAGCAACTAGCTCTCTGTCAATGCATGCTTCGCCCTCCATCTCTTCTTCCGGAGCTCGTGCTGCGGCCACTGCCGTTCGTGGCAGCATGCGCTACCATTCTTCATGCTCTTCCTGCAGTTCATTCATCAGAGTCTTGGCCAGAGCATCGACCCAAAGGAAGAAACATTTCACCTGCATGAACGCCAAACAGATCAACCCATTGCTCAATGATCCCAACCACGAAAATGGTGCAATTGCCCCGATTCTTACCTGTTTCTCACTGCACATGTAGAACGGACGATTATGGTTCTTCGGTGTGTGAGAAACCCTCTGATCAACGCCCGCCCGGCACCGCGGACAGACGAAGATAGGCATCTCCACGCGCGCCGGGCTCTGCATCCGCGAGGTGGCGCGGGAGCTTGAAGAAGACATGGAGCTCGAAGCCGAAGGGGATCTCAACGCGGTCGCGCCCTCCACAGCTATCTTCCCACCGCCGCTCTCTATGTCATCGTGGTCACCGCCGTGCTCTCTGTCGCCCGCTCTCTCTGTCGCCGTGGTCACCGCCGCTCTCTGTCGCCCGCTTATATAGCACACCCGCAACGGCTCTCTGCTCAATGGCTCTTTGTTGGGTCCCACAAGCCACGCGTGCAACGGTCTGATCGTCTAGCGCGTCTCTGCCGCCTGGTCCCACCTGTAAGGGCCGAGTCAAAACGTTGACCTAAGGAGACGGCAGTGTTCACGGAACGAGTCAGTACGGACAGACTAGGGGCAAAACTGAGCACGATTCGCAACTGAGGGCAAAACTGAGCACATGAACACCATTAAGAGCAAAAGGATAATTAACCCTTAAAAAGAAAAAGGGGGGAGTATGGGAATCAAACCCACGACCTCGAGCTCGGTAGGTCAAGGAACCAACCAGTGCACTGCTCACATCATCATTGAATGTAAGGGGGTCTCCTCTTATTGAGCTATGGACCAGCGCAGACAAAAAAAAATAAGAAACCAAACATTTTTCTCATTTATCGGTGGCATTGGTGGATAATTTTTTGCAACTTTAGAGACGGTTTTAATGACGGACGGGCAGAAGTTAGCCGCTTTATTAGTAGGTAAAGATAAAGATAAAGATAAAGATATGGATATTTAGTCACTACGTCTCTTGCCTGACCATTGTGCATTGGCCCCCGGCCCTCGCGTCAAACTACAAAAGGGCATGCGCGTGCTGCTTGGAAAGAGATTGAAACTTTTACGGTTGGGATCGATTCGAATCATCAACAACCATATATGGATATTGGCCTCTCTATTCGCATTGCATGCCCATCCTCTTCCCGGATATATAGATCGATCTAGCAAACCATGAATCTGGCCGCCGTGGCTTCGACGCCGCAAAACACGGCGTCGACGCATAAGTCGTCCATTTTCAGAGCGACGCACCACTTCCACATCGTGGGCTACAGAGTGCCGAGGATCAACAGCCGTATCAAGTCCGGCGACTTTCTTGCCGGCGGCCACACATGGGCCCTCCTCTGCGACTTCGGTGAGAAAGGAGACGATCACCTCTCGTCAATCACCCTCGAGCTCGTCGCCACCGGCAACAGCAAGGGAGACGTCGTCGTCGCCATGGCCAGCCTCCGCATGGACGACCCGCGCGGCCGGTGGCCGGCTGCCGTGTGGCGGAGCGACGGCCACAACGCCTTCTCCAAAACCGGCAAGAGCTGGAAGCTAACGCTCCCAGATTTATTCCGTGGCCATGAGGCGCTATATGTGGAGGACGACTGCCTCACCATTCTCTGCACCGTCGACGTGCTCGACGAGAAACCGGTTGCCAAAACGGAGAGCACGAAACGCTTAGTCGTCGCGGTGCCATCATCGCCGACCATCTCCCAGGATCTCGAAAAACTTATGCTACCGGACGCGTCCAGCGGCGTACCGCCGGACGTGACGTTCTTGGTGGAGCAGACCGAGATCAAGGCGCACAAGCTCGTGCTCGCCATGTGTTCGTCCGTCTTCGCCGCGGAGTTCAGGTGGCACAGTTCGGCTTCCACCGCGGGAGCGCGCGCCATCAGGATCGATGACATGAGCGTCTCCACCTTCAGGGCCATGGTCCGCTTCATCTACACCGAAGAGCTGCCCATCAGACCAAGCAAAAACGTGGGACGGCGCCCCTCCAAGGCGAGGCCTGTGAAGCCATGGCACGCGACCTGCTCGTGGCAGCCGACCGGTACGACCTGGAAAGGCTGAGGCTCATGTGCGAGAAGATCCTCTCCGAGAACCTCAAAGCATCGACCGTCATGTCGACGCTGCTGCTGGTGCGTGGCCGGAAGAGCTGCCGGCAGCTCGAGCAATCCTGCATCGAGTACATTGCAACCCATCCCGACGTGCTCGCGGCCGTGATGGCGACGGAGGAGTACGAGGAGCTCAAGGAAACCTGCAGCCCTTTGGTACTCGAGACCGTAGAGAGAGTTGCAATGGCCATGCATGGCCTTGACCGCAACTCCTCCCTTCTGCCGGAGAAGAGCTCATCGACGTTCAACGCGTCGGAGGAGGTGCACGGCTGGCATGACTTCAAGATCCCCAACTTCAACGCCGTGCAGAGGAGTCATGGCGTTGGCCAAAGGATCCATTCCAGCCCTTTTAAGGTCGGCGGCTATGACTGGGTGACGTGTACCCATCGGGGAGATCCGACGACGCTCGGCACTACATCTCCGTTTTCCTCGCGCTTGTATCTCATCTTCCTAAGGCTTTGTTCGATTAATCCCAACCGCAGGTGGATTGAAGAGGATTTACAGAGATTTTGGCTTGCAGGGGATTAATTCCTCCTCAATCCCCTTCAAATCCACCTCAACCGAACAAGGCCTAAAGGATTCCCCGGCGTCAGGGCGTCCAGGTGCTTCAAGATCGAAGACCCCAGCGGGACGTGGCCGCTCACCGTGAATTACAGCTCTGTCACTCTCTTTGCGAGGGGCACTGCTACGTCATGGGGTTGTCCCAAGTGTGTCGGCATAGAAAATGCGAAATCAAAGTACATGGCAAGTGATGGCTCCTTGACCATACGCTGCGAAGTCGACGTCGCTAAGGAGCCCTACACTAGTAGGGCTAGCACCATTGGCGCCAGATTCATGGTCACCGTGCCTCCCTCCCAAGTCTCCACGCAACTCGAGCAGCTGCTGGCAAGCAAGAATGGCTCGGACGTGGCCTTCCTAGTCGAGGAGAGCGAGATCCGCGCGCACAAGCTTGTGATCGCCGCGCGGGCACCAGCCTTACACGAAGCGGTGGTGGCCACCAGCAACAAGGAGGATGATCACGCCACTGCTGCCGTGGTACGGGTCGACGACATGAAGGCTGCGGTGTTCAAGGCCGTGCTCCATTTTATCTACGCCGACGAGCTCCTTCCTGGAGATGGCACTAGGTTGCTGGCTGGGGACATGCTCACGGCGGCGTGCCGGTTTGGGCTGACGAGAATGAAGGCCATATGTGAGAACTTGTCGTGCGAGTCCTTGTCGAAAGATAACGTATTGGCCACTGTGAAGTTCGCGCGCCATCACCATTTTTTTTTTGCGAGTGCACATGAGTTTGCTACTTTTGATTTTGTGTTTGAAGGTCAAGACATGAACAAAGAGGCACATAACTTGGTTAAACTTTTCTAGTTCCTTAGAAACAGAGTGCCACTTGTGGCAGGGGTTTCCCATTACCCATTTGTTATGCCTTGTAAACCTAGTTATTGATTAATAAAATAAGTTTTTCCACACACAAAAATTGATCAAACTTTATACATACTTGAAGAACATGCATATGTATTTATTTCAAAAAATGTCTTTTTTTTTACTTTTGAACATATTGTTTTAAAGGCTCCATCGAGCCTATCCTTTGCAACGCCGCTCTCACTAGATGCTTGTTTTTCTTTTAAGATGAGCCCAGTAGATGCCGCAAACCTTATTTATCGCTTGCTGCGGCAAATTGTCACCAGAACGCACAGGCGAGCGCACCAGCGAGAGCAAGTGGGCCGCCCATTTAGGGTACACAGAGGCATTCCGGCTCATGTTTTAGTACCGGTTTGGGAACCTTCTAGAAGCATTCTAAACTGGTTTTTTTGTTTTCTGATTATTTCTTTATTGGGTTTTTTATTTTAATTTTGATTTTTTTCTGCTTCTTGTTTTTATTTTACAAACAATAATTTGTAAATGTCCGCAAATTTTTAAAAAGTTAAAAAAATTGCAAACAAATCGTGATTTCAACCAATGTTCAGAATTTGGAAAATGCTCGAACAATTTTTAAATGGTTTATGATTTCAAAAAAATAAAAAACATGTTTTTAAAATTATTCACGAATTCAAAAAATATTTGCATTATAAAAAGTTCAACAAAATTAAAAAATAACCGTGTTTTCAAAAACGTCGGCAAATTTCAATAAATGAACGCAAGTATCAAAGAATATTTGTGATATAGGGCTCAACCCTCATCTCTTTTTTTTTTTGGAGACAACTCAACCCTTAGCTGAAGCTGAAGGGAGTGACAACTACATGTAAATACTTTGTAACATTCAGAAAGATCATTGGGTTCAGAACAATCTGTTTGAATGTATGTACACCTGACACGTCTGAACAATATGTCCATCATAGTCCGGCAGGGCTGCCGTCTTTCCTCGGGTCGCTCACCGCCGTCAGCATCCCGCGGAACACGTTCTCGCCGCCGCCGCCCCCACCTGAGACCGGCGCCAGCAAGTCCTGCACGATCAACTGGCACACGGCCCCGGGCGACGTGCTCTCCAGCACGTGGCCCCTACGCCGCAGAAACTCCATGGCCTCGGTGCTGAACTCGATCACCTCGCCGTCGGCCGTCGTGGCGTCCTCGTACCGCACCACGTTGGGCACCAGCTTGTGGTACACCCTGGGGCTCTGCACCGCCGCGAGGGGGCTCATCCCCACCACGAAGTGGTTCAGGAACACCTGCGTCACCGCCGTGATGATGTTGGTGCCCCCGCTCGCGCCCACCACGCCGGCGAGCTGCCCGTCCCTCAGGATGATCGCCGGCGTCATGGAGGAGAGGGGGCGCTTCCCCGGCGCGATGAAGTTTGCCGGCGCCGGCGGGAGCTGGTCCGGGGCCGGGTTCGATGACGGCACCGAGAAGTCGTCCATCTCGTTGTTGAGCACGATGCCCGTGGACGGCGACAGCACGTGCGCGCCGAAGTAGTAGTTCACCGTAGTCGTCATCGCCACCGCGTTCCGGTCGCCGTCCACCACGCACAGGTGGCTCGTGCCGTTGTCACGCAGCTGGCTCCATCTGATTGATCGATCGATGCACACGAAACCTTTCAATTACTCGGTGTGCAAACGAACGGTGCGTGCACAAATGTTGATGCATGATCTACAATGGCGTCCATAAATAAAATTTTGTTCCAACGTACGTACGTACTTTGCGAGGTAGTAGGCGGGAGGGAAGGTGGTGTTGTCGGCGATCCTCCGCCGGATCTTGTCCGCGAACTCCGGCGACATCATCTCGGAGACGTTGCCGGCGACGTTGACGAAGCCGGGGTCCCCGAGGTCCATCCGCACGGCCAGCATGTGCTTCACCGCCTCGATCAGCCGGTGCACGCCGAGGAACCCCTTCAAGAACTCCGTCGACTTGTACCCACCCAACACGTTCAGCACCAACGCCAGGCCGACGGTGCCGCTGGACGGAGGCGGCATGCCGAGGAAGGTGAACCCCATGGCGTCAGCTTCCATGGCCTTGCTCACCCCCACCCTGTACCCCTTCAGGTCCTCCGCCGTCACGATGCCCCCCGCCCGCCTCACGTCCTCCGCGAGCCTCTCCCCGACGGCGCCGCCATAGAACGCGGCGACCCCCTCCTCCGCAACGGCCTCCAGCACGTCCGCCAGCGCCGGGTTGCGGCAGAGCTCGCCGTCGCGCAGGAGCCGCCCGCCGGGCGCGAACACGGCGCGCAGGCCGGGGTCGGCCAGCACGTCGACCTCCTCGTCTTTCAGCGCATTGGCCACGTATGACACGATGGTGTAGCCGTCGCGCGCGAGCGCGATCGCCGGCGCGAAGAGGGACTTCCACGGCAGCCGGCCGTAGCGCGCCCACGCGGCGTGCAGGCCGGCGAGCTCCCCCGGCACGCCCATGGCGAGCGCGCCCTTGAACTTGGTCGTCGGGTCGGCGGCGTACATGGTCTGGCAACACACAATGCACATAGTTTCAGCCAACCATCCATCCATCCATCCGTGCAATTTTCTTTCTTGTCTAGTCTAACATGGCCGATCAAACCCTAATAATTTCAGCTAGCCATCCATCCATCCATGCATTGGCTTTCTTGTACAATTGGCAATGAGTTACACTGTTACAGAAACTAATTAGCATGGCTAATTTTGTGCGAAGAATCAACATGGCCAACTAATTAGCAATTACTACTTACATAATAAAGCGCAAATCAATGGAATTAACCACGAGCGACCGATCAATGCAAATTAGGTTAGCAGTGCAGAATCTGAACTGTTGTGACACGCACGTTCGCTCTCGTTCAACACGCATGAACTACTCACCAAGGTGAGAGAAAATGATTAGCATAGATCTATATGAATCATGGTGGTGACACACGCATGCTACGCATTGCTTAATTTTTTTTCTCTTTCTTTGGAGATGGGGTAGGTGGAGGTGGGTACCAGAAAGCAAAGGCCTCTCTTGATTTGTTTACTGTTACGGATAAGATGCGGAGTACCATTTGTATTGATCCGTGTGGCTCTAAGGACTATCGCCGGGGAGAATCTCAGCCAAAAACAGAGATGAAAATGTTGTCAACTGGGTGAGCTAAGCTAAGGAGAATGCCTAATTAATCTAAATCATTGTACTAGCTAAATCAAATGCAAAACCTTCTTTTTGCAAAATAGTAATCCAGATCTTAATGGTTGTGAAGTACTCCCTTTTTACAACAATGTAAGAAACTTTTGCAGTTCATCACATGGCATGCTACACATTGTGAATTTCTTTTCTCTTTCTTTTGCGATAGGGTAGGTGGGTTGCAGATCGCAAAGGCTTCTCTTGATTTGTTTACCGTTAGAGATAAGATACCCCATAAGCCATAATATACCATTTTTATGATCTGTCACTCGTGGAGCAGGAGATGATTCTAAGATCTCAGCCAAAAACAGATATGAAAATATTGCCAACTGGATAGGCCAAGCACTACTACACCCACTACAGCTAAGGGGATGGCCTAATTAAAGCCAAATTTAGTCGTACAAACTGGGTAGCTAGGATGAGTGTGACGAGTAAATCTGTAAATGCTTTGCCATCCTTATGAAATTATTATTATTATTATTATTATTATTATCGCTGTAACTAGAGTAGCGGATTTTGAAGACCGAGCTCCATGAAGGCCTTAATTTAGAAAAAAAATCCAAATTTTCATTTTCAAAAAACTCTGAAAAATGCACATGTATTTAAAGATGTAATGTGTATGTGTGTAAAATTTCAGGATGGAATACCTTGAATTGTGAGCAGCAATAAAAACACAAATTGTGGACTTTGAAGATGAACATTAAATATGTTAAAAAGCCACATATTCGTCTTCTTTGTGTAGCTCTCATTTTAACACATTTCAACCTTAAAATTTACACACACACCGTACATTCGTCTTTTTAAATTGATTAAGGCCTCCATCAAACTCGGTCTTCATTTGGCATTTTCGCTGCAACTAAACCTATATTACATTCTTTGCTTCGACATAGTACTAGTAGATGCATAGTCCTTGTCGTCATAACAAATAAAATCTATAGATGCATATTGCATGTCATATTCATTGAGCTACCACTCCATTGGTATAATCAAGAGCACGAGCTAGATGACACAGGTCGGTTCCTATTTCGTAAGCATGCGAGGCCCACCGTACAGTGACCTCAAGCGCGAGCACGACGGGCCCACCAGACAGCGACCTCCCGCGCAAACCATAGCGGCTGGCAAAGGGACCCACGGGCCATACGCACGAGCGGAACGAGCGAGCTAACGAACGCATGGGCGAAAAAATCTCGCTTTTCGCTGTCGTGCCGCTCTCACGAATGATTGCAACGTATAGTATGGAGTAAACGTACCGGCGTGGCCGCTGCCGGCGCCGTCTCGCGGGCGTCGAAGGCGACGGCGTCGCCGGAGGCCGCGTCCCTCACCACGATGAACGCGCCGCCGCCCAGGCCGCTCGACATCGGGTGCACCACGCCGAGGCACAGCGCCGCCGCCACGGCCGCGTCCACGGCGTGCCCGCCGGCCCGCAGCGCCGCGGCGCCCACCTCCGAGCACCGCCCGTCGTCCGCGGCCACCGCGGCCGCGCCGGACTCCACCTCGTGCCGGCTCTCCCGCGCTGCGCCTACGGACGCCCTCGAGCCCCGACCGGGCTGGACGCCGGAGCCCAGGAGCAGGAGCAGGACGCCGGCCAGGGCGAGCAGCGCCACGGCGATGCCCAGCGCGGCGCACGGACGGCGGACCCTGCGGCGCGGAGAGCTCGCGTCCGGCGACACGCCGGCGCCGCCGAGCAGCGGGCTCTGCAGCGCGGCCATGGCCGGAGATTCCGTGGACGGCCAAGTGTGGGACGGAGCCAAGGGGAGAGGATTCTTTGGGTGATGGTGAGAGCTCACGGTGCGCGCTGCCGTAGTGCTCTGTGTTCGCTGCGCTGAGATTTTTTTTATAGCTCCCTCCAACTGGCCAAAAAAGTCTCTACTTTTCACTGTTAGTTTTCTCGTTGTGAATATATCTATGACCCGAGACACGATCAGGGACCGAGTTTCACAATACAAAATGCAGAAGGGGAAGGGTAGACGTAATCGCAAGGATTCTTTCCGAACTAATCCAATTCGGCACTAAAAAAATTGCAACCTTTGCTTAATTGCTCCAGGGCACCGGTGTGGATTGCCCACACTTCTTATTTAGTGGAGTACTTTTTTAGCTCTCGTTGTGGACAGGGAAGCAGATAAGTGGTGCACAAGTACTACTTGGTGCTTGTCAGCTTGCAGGGTGAGGTGACCATGATCAGCTTCATGGTCTCGTTAATGAAATCGTGGGAGAAATCCCTTTCTTCGAAAGAAAAAAGTCAGAAATAGTATCATTTTGGAAGAACAAAGTGAAAAGAAAAAGGAAATTACTTTGTGTTTTTCTATCAGAGAGCAGAGTGGCCGTAGCAAAAGGACCAGCTGGTAATCCAAGTTTGTAGGGAACAACTAGGAGGAAGGATGTCACTGTCGTGGTCACGCTTGTAAACGAGACGCCATTACAAGCGTCGCGGTTCATGTCATGTCAGAGAGTATTCATAAATTATGTACACATGGCGGCAAAACTGTCTAGATGCATCGGATGCGCATGTTTGCAGTACAATTCTCTGGTCCTTGAGCATTGTCGACTTGGCCAAAGAAAAGAAAAAAGGGAGCATTGACTACGAAAAATGAGCCGCTTTATTTATCATAAAAAGGTACTACATCAATATACATTTTTCATACGTAGCAGAAATAAAAAGTATATATACTGTGCATACATAAATCAAAATAGACCTACTTTCTTGTTGTATTTGGGTCAGAATCTTGTCTTGTCTGCGTACAACACAAATCACCGTAGTACTGTATTTTTTTTGTACTAATGAAACCGTAGAGATACGTAGGTAAAGATCACGTAAATGTTCCCATAGGAAAAAATGAATTTCTTTGAAACTTGGAGTACAGTAATATTGGGGCAATGACATGTGGGCGTCCTTAATTAATGTGGGGAGTGTGACTGCTGACAGTCCAGTGATTGGGTGAGCGAGCAGGCGACACAAAATTAAGGAATTATTGGCCTACATCTCGCCTCGCACGATGGTGACAAGATTGCAACAGCGGATCGCACCACACGCTGTCTCCAGCCAAATCAAATCACCCACACGTACACGTTCCGATTCCGATTCGAATGGAATTGAAAAGTCGGTGGTGCGTAATGATCGGTCGATGGATGAAATGGTTGGCACACCGCACCGCACGCGTGACTAGCGTGGCCAGGCCAGCAGTCATATTTCGTCGAAAAAATAAATATAAGAAGGATGAAATGGCTGGGTTGTCCCCGCTGCCTGCTGCTGGCAGCGTCAGAGTCGTCCCAACATCTGGGAGGACCAAACACTAGTACAGCGGGCGTAAAGTTTGTTCTGCACCCGGTTGCCTTCTTTTACGCCTCCGACGAAACGGAATCGAGTGTTGCAACGGGAGAAAAAATATACCTCTTGAAACGACATTTTGTTGTAGTAAAGATTGTTCAAAGAGTCGAGTGGTGCCGGATATTTTACGAGAGAAACATCCTGCTTCCATGCCAAGTATGGGCAAACAGAGGCTAGATTTTATTTATTTAGTTTGACAGGATTTTTACGGGTAAATAGAGGCTACAACTAATTATAATTGATCGCCTTTCTTTGTGAAATAGATGTATCATACTACATTTTTTTGGACCATCTCATGCCATATGCATAATAAATTCATTTAACTGAAACTTTCATCATCCAATGAGGCTGGAGGAGCCAGGTCGAGAGAATCCCCGATAGCACTTGTAATGATCATCCATGCCAATGCCGTCATCGAAAAAAATGCCAAGTCCAAGGAACGACTACTCCCTTGTCTTCCTGGTGTGTTAAAGTTGTAGCAACATGATTTCACCGAAATGGGATCCCCACCATCGGAGTCAAATTCATAGGAGACTCCAGTCTACATTCTTAACCCGATTTATGGCCTTTAATTTATATAAGTAAACACAAAGGACTATTAAAGCTAAGAAGCACAACACAAAGTATCCATGTCAAACAGTAAGCATGGCATATCTACATCAACTGGAATCTGATGTTGCAAAGAGCTCAAGCTTCACAAACTGCAACCTTTTTGAGTGATGATATCCCCACTTATTTGCCAAGTGATGCTGAATCAATTGCTGATTAGAGTGTTATCATTACAAAAGAGGGGGGGGGGTCTCAATCTCAATTATCAGGTGTACGTATTGAAGGAGTAAGCTAGAACCATGTCAATCTGTAGATGAGTCAAATACTTTAGTTATTTTAATTTCTCACACAGTTGTTAGGAGCATACGTTGGTGCTCTAGTCAAGATCCAAATTAGTCATACCTTCATTTATTATCAAACCAGAAATGATCCCAAGTGCATTAGCAAACTGTAGTACATAGCCGGCAGCTATAGAAAATTAATTACAGTGTGCAGCATAGGAAATCACAAGCTAAGACATGCTAAATAAAATATCTAAATTCAGATTGAATAAAAGATTCGGTTAAAAGACAATGTTCCACACTGAGATACAATACATATATCTCCAAAAAAAGGTATACATAACCAGATCATTACAAGTCAAAACTATATCATCAGCCAGGTCTTGGAACTTTGTACTACAGACACATGTGTAGATCAATACTGAATTTATCGCAGGTAGGGACAGAAACTCCATAGCATGCAAAGCGAGCAGCATGACCAACTTCATCGAGCAGCAAGAGAAGGGAAGAAGACGACAGTTAGGAGGGCTGAGGCAACAGCGGCAATAGAGCATCGTCCAGCGGAAGCAACACACATACCGTGAGCGGCAGCGTAGTTCACACCTTCAGGTTGTGGGGAACATCTTCAGAGGCTCAAGCCAGAGTTGTGCATCCCACGCAGGTCTCCCAAAATCAATCTGTACAATTGTGCAAGCACAATTGGCATCATGTGGCCTCTAACCAGTACGCACGTGTCTCCAGAAACCATTTCCCTAACAAGCACAATTGGCGTAATGTGACCTATGATTACCATGCACTTCGACAATCAAGCATAATGGAAATGTTGCAGATCAAACGAAAAAACTTATAATAGGGGGTTCAATTAATCTCACATGTAGTAACCTAACAAGTGCCAAGAAAATCAAATATTTTATGAACTTCCATTGCCATACAAAAATTGATCACATGGATTAAAATGAAAATTTTAGCTAACAAAGTCAAAGTCCTTGAAGTACCTGAAATTAATTACCACGTAGAAAGTATCTCAGGGAAGAATTAACAAGCATACCTCGATGTGAACCCTTATTGGAGCAAGAGATTAATGAAAAGGTCGTCTACCATCAGCCAAGTCGCCAAGTCAAACCTCTGAGTATATCCTGCAAGTTATTGAATGCCTGCGAGGCGTATGATCCAGAATGTATGCTCAAAAACCTGAACATACGGTGAGTAAGAAAAGATGTTAAAATAGTGAAGAACATCATACGTGGTTCTGAATAAGCGACCTTCCATGTCCTCTGCAACTCCTAACTCATTGAATCATTTGGTCGAGCAGCTAGAGAACGAAAAAGAATTCCAGAGTGTAACTGTAATCCAATAAGCACGGGAGTCTAGATGGATACCTTGATGCGTTGAATAGATCGGCCTTAGAGGGAGGAGAGGCGGCATGGGCGTGTCGCATCACTGGAGTGCAGGAAGGCGGGTTCCAGGGATCGATCGATGTCAGTGTCACCTGCGATGAGGCTGCCGCCGCCGCAGCATCCACACCGACCTCCCTCGCCCTCGCCGTCCTGATCGACTGCCTCGCTATCCTTGCCGGCGACGTGAAAGTCAAAGTCAACCAATAGAAAAGGAAACTCACAAGGTGAATGAGTGGAGCGGCGGCGGCGGCGTATTTTCCTCCAATCGTGCACCGCGCTCCCACCCTATCCCCATCCTGGCGGCGAGCTCCCAGCCCATACCCCATCCCGGCGGCCGAGCTCCCAGTACGTACGGCATCCCGGCGGCCGTGCTCCCACGACCAGGACTGCGGCCAACGAGCACGAGGCGAATGAGGAGTATAGCGGCGGTGGTGAAATTTCTCAGGTTTGGCAAGAGAGACGTGATTGGGAGCGACGTGGGGGAGAATGGGGCGTGGGGGACGTGTGTTTGTGACTTCGTGGGTCATGGGATCTTTCTTTCCGAACGTGGCTGGGCCTGGAGGATCGGTGGGCTGGGTTGGTGCGAGGGTTGCACGAGGAAAAAAAAAGTTGTCCTTGGCTCGTTGGATGCGTGGGGTCGTAAGAGGGGTGAAGAGGAGATCGAACGAGGGGAGGTGTTGGTCGAACCATCACGACGACAGCAGGTTCCCATTTAATAGTAGAGATGATGTATCCACCACGTCGCCTTTCAGAAAAAGAAAATGTATCCAACACATTGCTTTCAGAAACAAGCACAAAAGACTCGTCCTTCGTTATTATGATGAATGACGACGGAGACATTCATTCGGAACACAGGAAAAAAATATTTTGGCTTCTCTATGTCACTAGCTAGAAGGCTGCCAGGATGGGAGTGCCCGTGAAAAGAATATAAAGTGTCTCCTTACACGAGAGGGATCCCGCACAACTCTGCGCCATATAACCTGCCCTTGCTGGTGGACTGTCCATTTCGAGCCATATCAGCTTATCAGGATCACATCCTGGAATGGTGGACGAAGTGCCTGCCTACGGAAGGCATCTGCAACGCTATGATCGCATATCTAGACGTCATTCCAGAAGGTAGCTAGCCTTCTCCCCATTACCAAGCTACCAGCCTTATCCTCTCAACATGACCAAAAAGGGGGATGCCAGAGATGGGAATCCCTAGGCTTGCACTTAACTTGGTGTGGGTCGCCTCCAGAGATGGAAGCATTTTGCCAACAGGGGTATTCAAGAATCTCCCTTGCAGGCATCCCACTCTGCTCCCTGATTTGCTCGGCCCTTTTTTACCTGGTGCCTTCTTCCATTACTAGCATTTGCTGCATCCTACTAGCTGCCAGTTCCTCTCATGTTTGCCCAGCGATTTCTTCGGCTGCACAAGCCATCGCTTGCTTTCGGCTTCGCCTTGGTTTTCTAGATTCCGAAATGTGTAGCCAGCAAACTGCTTGTACAATTAAGATCTCACGGAACTTACTGTCTAGTTGTGGCTGCATTTGGCATTGTTAACTTGAACTGTGCAACCAACATGATTTTGGTTGACTGAAGTCGTAGCAATTAAAAAGGAAACGGGGAAGGCAGGGAGAAGAAATTTAAAAAGAAAAAATCAACATCTATCGCACATGCCTTGAGGAACTCTTGTGTTTGCACCTTGACAATTATTCTATGTACTAGGCTGGTTTCCCAATGTATCCAACCTGCGCCACTAAAGTCCTGCAAAGCCAAAGTACCCATCAGCACCAACAAGACACCCGAGGTCACCACCAAACATCAAGTTTACATCGAGGACATGGCCATAATAACCGACTAAAAAAGCTTCACTGAGATAATGGTCAAAAAAAAAATTTACCTTGCGTGACCTACTTCATCCAACCGTCGGCATGCCCTATTTCTTACAGCCCAACACCGGGATTGGCAGATCCCGCGGCCACGACTCCCATTCCACCTCCCTGGGCAGGCCTAGCGGCTCCGCGTTGTCTCAGCTGCGAGTCTGCGCGACGATCTTCCACCCATTTGCCATCTTTGTCGATATCTTGTACAAGTTGATCAATCTTGCGAAACTGGTACGGCCATGTCGAGTTGTATAGGAACTGCCGGAGATCGAACCTGTTATCCTCTGGTGAATAGCTCTGCAAAAAAAAGTAGACTAATGTTATAACAACGTAAGGTGGGGGCAGATCTTATACCTACACACCGAAACAAGCGAGCACCTCAGCGTGATAGGATGGTGTCAAGACCGTCATCTTGTGCCGGTTTATGGCATAGTACTTGAAGAAGTGCTTCACTTTATCGGCCACTTCTGAGGGGGATAGTCGCCCACACCACCTGTGGCAGAGGTTCTGTAGCAAGATGTGTTAGCATTTAATACTTGGAAGCATATTTGCACTGATGACAATAAATTCAATAATTTCACTGACAATTTTAAGATAAACTACTCCCTCCGATTTGTAGTAAATCAGTGACAATTAATATGGATCGGAGGTACTAAATCAGTGATAATTAATATGGATCAGAGGGAGCAGTTATTTCCTATATCCAATCCAACATTTTTTCAGCAACATCATTGCAATAGTAAGACTACTGAAATAGGAACACTACTAAACACAATAGAAAACACACGGCGGCACCATTAAAAATAATTTAAAAAATCTGAAACTTCTTGTGTAGATGGAAAGTAGCATAATCTAGCATACTGCACAAATTCAGTCCAATACATAACACATTAAGAGAAAGTATTGGGTGCTCACGGTACTCCTAACTTCAAAAATAAACCCCATAAAAGTCATGAAAGATTCTCACATATATACACCAAAGAAACAACAACAGATGTTCCCAGTCTTGTTATTACATAGATTGACTTTTGATGTCTATTGCTAAGTTTTATTATTCAAGTATAAAAAAAAAGTTTGTGGAAGTGTCAGTCTTTTTACTTCACAAAAGAACTTTTCTACCATCTACTATCCACCCTAATAGTGAGAGGAGAGGTGAAAACGATGCAGGCGAGTAAAATATCAAACTCTGTGCAGCCATCCCCTTTTAAGTATCGTTTAACCGAAAGAAACTGTACTGCAATCCACGAAAAATCATAAAAAAAGG
>NC_041384.1:45995777-46013500 GCF_002162155.2 Triticum dicoccoides | reverse complement strand
TCATGTAACAGTAACTAGAAACAAAAGGATGCAAAAGCTCGACATCATAGACATTTTAAGTGTGCTGCAAAAGGATATCTTGAATTCTAATTTTCGGTTAGGAAACAAAATAATCAAGTCAACTGTAGACCAACCTGAAACATCGAAACAGGACCGCATCGGAATATTTTCCTTAATCTCCCATATATCGATAACTCCTCGTATGTCATCCCCATGTCCACTTCATCCAACTACACAAATGGAAATAGGGTCAAATGAGCATACTTGAGTACAGATACCTACCATAATTTTTGTTGATAGCAGCTAGCTAAGACAACCTTATGCACAAGTATAACTGAAACTTGAATGGACAATATGCTAATGAAATATTTTGAGTGCAACGTAACAAGTGAGCTAAACAATGTTCTGTTACCAATCGCAAGACAGAATCAGAATCTACATATATTTTAAGCTATAAGGCAAAGGAGCAGGGTCAAAAGCACCGGGAACACCAAGTTCCCGTCAGCAAACTAGAGCCAAAATGGAAATGAATAGAATTATTTGGACATTTGGTCACCTGGCTATAATCTGTGCGGATTGGCTCAAGCTCTGCAGTAGGAGGTGCAGCTTCAACCTCAGCCAATGAAGAATACTGAAGATGAACTGCTGCCCATCGTAGGAAAGCCCTAAGGTCTTGCTTACTTACACTTCCAATGGGGTTTATATCAGCTGAACTGCAGTCATACTAAACAAACAAAGCAATAGTTATTGTCGTTACTCATTAGTTGCCATCACGGACTATCAAAGAGTTCCAACAAGTGCTGATTGCAATGAAGGATCCGTGAAGGAAAATATATACATGGTTTCCTAGGGCCGACATGAGTGAGAACATTATATCTAAAAGAGAGCAGACTTGTGTTAAACTTTTAACTTACTTTCGTCAAGTAACCACGCAATCCTTCATCCACATTTGAGCTTCCAAGAACAAGATAGAACCCAGACTTGTTATGAACCCATGGCATTAGAGAAGCCATCATAAAGGCCAGCACCATCCTGATTCGAGCTTGAATATTTTGCAATCCCAGATTCTCAGTATGTGATCCCCCGTCAACCTGAATTATATTAGCATACATATGTGATCATCAGAATTTGCCTCGGCAGCTTCCAGCATGTCAAGGAACCAAATGCAAGCATGTCACTGTTCCTAGCCACTTTGTGAATTAGTTCTTGCTTTGTAGGTTATCTAATACATTTGGTTTCTCAAACTAGAAAATGGGATTTCAGAATTGTATGTCACATAGCACTTGTTCTTGGCTTCTTTCCTTTTCTACTTCCATATTTACAAAGAAATGTTTCTCTGCTTATATATTTCACTATTTCAGAATGGATGAATACTTAAGTTTGGGATATTTTGTATTTCACAAATATTGCATCCAACTAGGTAACATTTACCCACCACTAAGGATATAGGACAAAAGCTTCAGTTCAACATTCTTTGTTGGCCGCAAAAACAAAATGTTGTGAAATGCGGATAAACAAATATTGCGAATAAATAATATATATTCACAGAATCCATTTAAGCAATTTCTTTAGTAGATTAGAATGTCATAGTATCAAAATACCTTGTAGCGTGGTCGCTTGCCAGTTAATCTTTCAAACAAAGAAAGAAATGCAGACACTACACTGTCAATAGGTACATCAAAGTGGAATGAACCAATCTCTTCCGCCAGCCTTTTGGCGCGTGATCTGGTATCTTCAGAACTGTGGACAAACAATACTGTGAATAAGGGAAAACAAAAACATACTGTGTGGGGAAGCAAAGTATATGCAAAGCATAATTTACACTCATTTGTGAAGAAAATTGAGAAATAGTAAAGATATAAATCAAAGAAGAAACAATCAGTGGCATATGTGAAGAAGTCCAATGCCTTGTGAAATTCTGGTAGCCATTTCGGTAGTAAACTGTATTGTTCTTGTTTCAGAGATCAATGCCAACTTCAGTTCCATGAGATGACTCTCCAACAGTCAAGCAATGCAAATTTCATTAGTACTCTCATGGAACTGAAGTCAGAGTATACAATATTGTGCCAAGGATGTCCGAAATGCTGGTTTCAGTTCCATGAGATACAATACAAATGATACGAGCCAAGCAGGGCTTGAGAGAAAACACAGTACATATCATCATTATCAAGTTAATCAATTTACGAAGAGAATGTATTGATGCATATCAAATGGAAAGAACGATACTCTAGAGAAGGGTACACTGAAAAGAACTGAATCCTTAAGCCAAAGATTACCTATTTTCTGTTCCCATGTAAACAGTATAAAATAAACGTTTTGCAAGCTCTCTGCTGTCTGTGGGGAACTCCCCATCTCTGTACTGACCAATCCGCATAGCATCTGCCTTAACTTGCTCATCTCCTTTATCTATATCTGCATGTTGGTTGTATTAAATGATAATTAGTCTCATAAATAGGTATTCCCTTCGTTCAGAAAATACGGCAAGAAGCGACAGTTTTGGCTCCCGGCCCCCGCGTCGCTCCCAGGGGGTGACTCGGGTGGCGAAACCCTAGCTGCCATCTCAAACTCCCCTCCTCCCCTGGCCGTCGCCGGAGGATAACCGGCGGGCGAAGCCCTCGCCGTTGGACGGCGGCGGCGGGGCCCTCGTCCGTGAGCTCGCGCGCTGCTGTTTGTGCGCTGGAGCGGCGGGAGCGCGCGGTGGCGAGGCGGGCGGTTGTCTGCGCTCAGGGGAGGCCGTGATGGTGTGGAACGCGTGCGCGGTGGCGCTGCTGTGGCGGCGGCCGGCCGCTGCTGCGAGCGGCAGAGATGAGGGCACCCAGATCGGGGCTGCGCGTTTCTGCCCCAACCCACCCGTCCCCCTCCTTCCACCCCTCCGGCCGCTGCCGGTGGTAGCCGGCTAGCCGCTGGGCGGGTGAGCACGCGCGCGGCGGTCCTTGACGGCTGCTGCTTTGTTGTGCCCCGGCGGTTCCTGGCGGCGGTAGCTGCGGGCCGGCACGGCGGCGGCGCGGTGCAGGTGGCTGCTGTCGCCTGCTCGTCGCGCTCCCGGCGGTGGCCGGCCTGCTGGCACTGCGCCGGTCGGTGCTCCTCCTGCGACTACAACGTTCCTAGGCATCCCTCCATGTGTGCTGGTCTTCTCCGACGTTCTTCTCCAAGTCCGGTCTGCCATTGCATCTGAGGTCCTTGTTCATGGGTCGGGGCGAAATCCCCGCGCGGCGACGGCCTGCGCTGTCAACGGCGACGCCCGAGGGTGCCGTCACCTCCTTGGAGGCGTTGGCATGACCCTGACCAGATCTCCTCCTCGAGCACCGGGAGAAATCCCAGGTCCGGCCTCCCGGACCGGGCAGCGGCGGCATCTCAGCGCCGTTCCCCTCTTGTAGGTGCTGCTTTGGCTGCAAGTGGAGTTTGATGCGGCAGATGGAGGCTGGTGATGCATCGCTCTAGCGTAGACTGCTACACAGGGAGCGGATCGCAATGTATGCCAGCGCCGGCGCTCCCCCAACGATTGCTACACCAGTTCCTGTTGAGCCCTGCCCTTCACCCGCCGACTCTCTAGGCACATGGGTGAGAGGTACGTTGGCCTGGGCAGTCCTGGAGCTGCAATCGTCCCTGGAGCTGTCTGGCAATGGCAGTGACGCTGCCCTGCTGGGCGAGGCCTAATGTCGTTGCGTGTCTGTAGTTGAGGGCACCTCCTCACCTAGTTGTAGTCGCTTGGTGAGGACGGTCGTGTGTATGTGTGTGCGTATGTGTCCCTCCTTTCTGGAGGTTGTACCCCTGATGTCTTCCTGTTCAATGAAATGAAACGCAAAGTCTCTTGCGTTTTCTCAAAAAAAAAGGCAAAATTTTAACTTCCAAGTTCAAGCTTTGACCAACAATTAATCCGATAATAATAATGTGTAGGTTATGTGGCATAAATTTGGTATTGTTCGATTCGTGTTGGAAAGAAATTATGATGATGAATTTTCTAGCTATTAAACACTTTAACTTGGAGAGTGAAAATATGCCTTATATTCAGGCAGTATTGTCTTAGTGGAACCTATTATTACTGAAATGAAAATAATAAGAATACTACAGCTAAGAATATGTACAGAGGATCAGTGCTGATAGTTGCACCGATGGGGATGTAGTTCCTCCTATTTCTTTTCTAAGCACATATGGTTGCAAATCCAGTGTGCAGATAAACTATTTAACTGCGTTCTGTAACCTACTCCCTCCTTGCCAAATTTATGACCCAGAGACTCCATGAGCAATGCATGAAGCATAAACAATCTGTTTTAACTCATCCTTGGAATGTGAGTTGTTGCTAATATGCACTATAATTTGGCAAGTAGAGTACATCTCTAAAGACATTTTATAAAATATACTATGCTAATGGAGGAAAATTAAGACTTTTGACCTGACCTTTTATGACAAGCTGGCACATGCAGCCAACAATTGCTGCAACGGACGAACTATCCGCACCACCAGAAAGTGGAAGCAAAAATCCAGATGCTCGACTTCTGCGAAGATAATCCCACAGCCAGCAACTAGGTCCAAATGCAATCTCCTCCTCAGGACAGTGATACATAACCTTCAGAGTGATAAAAATGGGTTACTAACTGTGACTTGTCAAGCTGGGCTGTAGTTTTCATTGGGAATTACAATCACAATTTGCATTCACTAAAAACGTTCCAGTGGTGCTAGTAAAAATTGTGTTAGATAATTCATCACAGGTTTTTCAAGATAATACACGAAATAAATATCACTTGAAAATAAAAATCTCATAGTATCGTGATCCTACAATACGATAGGTTCTAAAACAATTCTATCTCTTTCGGACACGGTTATAAAAAGTAAAATATTCTATACTGCAGCGTTCCAGAAATAATGAAATATATCAAATCTAGAAACAGAAACTAACCTCAATTGGATCAGTTGGGATCATTCCATCACGAAATGTTTGGCAAAGCTTATATTGTACCTTAACACAAGGTACTTTTGTTACATGACTTGCTTGCTCCCTAAAACTAGAAACACATGCTCGATAACTTGATACCTGGTTCAACAAAAGAATGTCCAGTTATGCAAAAGTTTGATCCATATAATTATGTCAAAGATAAATCATTATCTAATAGAACTAGAAATTTACGAGCTAGAAAAGTTACTTTTAACAAATATGAGAAAAGAACCAAAAGCTTATGACCTTAGATAATTCAACTGAAAAATAACACAAGAATAAGATTAACAATAGTGGAGATACCAGTAACTGCTGAACAACATATAATGATGCAATAGTGGAGATACCAGTAACTGCTGAACAACATATAATGATGCAACGACTGTTGCCAAATATTCTTCCAGGCGAAAACAAAGAAAGTGAGCAAAAATAAATACAGAATTGAGCAGAAATTGTTTGTCTCTGTGAGTGTAACTGGATTACCCTAATGTGAAGTGCAAATCATGTTTTCATACTTCCACTAATACTAATTCAAGAGCCTTCAGTTATGGAAATCCTTTAACTCAAAGAAGAATATGAATCACTGACAGCATTATAGGACTGCAACTAAGATCCAAATGAGCTAGAACTTACAGCATCCAGATCTATCAAAGCATCCAACACTTCAACATCCTTCAATGAGAATTGTGATCCCTGGGCAACCACATCCCCATTCACCGCAATGCAGCAGCAGCCATCTAGTGAGAACATTTGGGATAACTTAGAACAAATGAATCAAATAATACAACTCTGATAAAGACGACTCATGAATGTGTAAAACTAACTTTACACATAACTACTGCTGGATTAACAATCTGGGTATGCTAGTGATGGTTGCATCGCTTAAGGCATTTTCTCTAGCATGTGTACTTTGCTTACTGGCCCTCTATTTAGATGGTGCCCATGTCTTTTGTTTAGTCTTGAAAAAGAAAGCTAGTACTAAATTGAATGCAGGGCTACGATACATGGGAGTCAAAAACAATAGAACCAAAAGCACTATATATCATCACTGCAACTTGACCAACGAAACAGGAAAAAAAATCACCATGTAGTGTTAATAGTGTTAATTCAGTAGACACTGAAATACCACTCAAGCTTCAGTTTTTGCAAAATACCAATATTGTTACCACCTGTCAGTGATCATGTGTTGGGTATATCCAAATACAAAGGTTATGTCACACAAACATTTGAGAAATTCCAATCGCACGCACTTCCTTCAAAGTGAACCACGATCCAATGCATCCTCAATGTTGGAAAGAATAACAGGAGACCTAAACGTCGGACTATAACTAATAATTAAGTGGTATGGAGTTTTCAAGTTCCAAAGATATAGGATAATGCTAAGAAAAACATAGAGAAAACACTGACATATTAGCATACCATAATAAAGGCGGCCACCATCACAACCCTGGTGATTAGCATACATGTATACACCACCACATAAACGGGTTGCGTCTCTCATGGAATCAATCCGAAGGTTGAGCTTCCTTAACTGATGATGGCTTCCACTTGCATTCATGAAGACCTCAACGCCACTGAATGCTAGATCAATCCGAGGAGCATTTGCAGTAAATAGCTCTTCACAGGTTTCGGCGGCCAAAGATCTGAAAATTAGTAACTAACATGAAAAGCTATAATATAACCAAATTAATTAAGCAGTCCAATATCATCAACAAATGCAAGATCATCAATCACATACCATATACAATTACTAATTAAGAATACGTAGTAAAATGAAACATATTAGCAAAGAGCAATTTGAGCATATATGCTAAAATCATAAACATGTTATAGCACATTTACATTTTCTTTAGAAGAATAGCACATTAACATTTTTTAGAGGATTTGCGCATTTACATTTACATTAGGTAATGGGACTAGCTAAGTGTCAAGTACTAGATATGCATTCTGAATATCGTAAAGAGGCAGGAAAAGGCAAGGCAAGGATGATATTTGCTCAAAATGATCCTAGAGGACTACAATTAATGGTTAACAAAATTAGAACATCCTAGACACTTACATCGATATATGTAACATACGTGGACAATTTCTTCATCAAGACTTTAAAAATTCATACATGTATGAAATAAATTGTAGTTGCGCTGTACATATTTCCCTATGGTGAGGATCAAATGTCTAAGCTAGTTTGTAGACAGGGGTGACCTGATTTAACATGAAGTCACCACAGGCCATCGTAAGATATATAGTCTCACAGAGTAGCAGTTAGATAGGGACTCGAAATTAGAAGCACATGATGAATTGTAATTTGGAAGAACACCAAGACAATGAATATTTCCTTTTTTATATCCAGCTTGATTCAGAAAATGTTAGTTGGAAATGACAGTATTAGTGTTTGCTCTATCCAGTATGCTAGCCAAGACAGTATCAGCCTGAAATCACAAGTTCACAATCATAAAAAACCAATTTAAGCATTAGTACTTACACGTCGAGAAACTGCAGATAACCATAACCAAAAGGTACAGTTTCCTGGTCTATAACCTCTGAGACATCAATAGGGAGTTGAAAATCGACAAGTTCATCTTTATATGTCCAAGCAGAAAACCATCGAAATTCACGATAGTTCCCATCATTTGCAAGGGACATCTTTGGCCGAATCATAATTATCTTGCGATTTAGGCAGAAAACCTGGCAGTTGTACCGCACACTCTTGAAAATAATAGGCATTCCTATGCTGCACAAGATGTCATCTGTATAGTCACCAGACAAAATGTCCTTCAGGCACTCCCATCTGCAGGTTGTTGATACAGAAGAGCAATTAACAGAGAGTATAACTAAAGCTTGCAAGTATTTCATAGAAATGTGAAACCCTAGGCAGAATGTCATTACCAGGGATTAGTTATTGTTCATTACTTCTTCCACCAAAATAAGTGTCGTTGATTTAGTACAAAGTTGTACTGAATTAGTGACACTTATTTTGGGACGGAGGGAGTACAATTTAGGATTACCAATTGTAGCCCAATGGGCACTCAAAGGGTTGACATACAAATTCAAGCTCCGTATGCATACAGTAAAGTTTGCATGACACAATAAAAGATGCTAAACAGATTAATGAAATTACTGTTCACAGGAGAAAATAAATACCTTAAAGAACTCCAACCACTTCAATTACAATTTACAAGTGATTTCCATACATAGGTTGAGTTAATAACTAGCAGTGGAGAACCATAACTTTCTTAGCCGTATTTTGTGATAAACAGTACGACTTAACATTTAGCAGTTCATTCAGGTTCTTAGCACTGCTACGACAGCGGTACAGGTTTTGCACAACTCACAGGTTCGTCAGCTCATCATCATCAGTAAGTAGGTTACATGGAGAAGGAGCACTCACGCGTGCGCGGTGGTGTCCTGCTCGAGGAAATGGTCCTCGCAGCCGTATCCGGTGAGCTCGAGCTCGGGGCCGATGCGGACGACGGCGCCGGCGGCCTTGGCCCGGGAGATGGACTCCTTGACGTTGCGGAGGTTGGTGTCGAAGTCCATGGCCCACTGGTTGAGGTTGCAGGTGGCCACCCGCAGAAGCCTCATCTTGCCGCCGCCGCCCGAATCAGCAGGCTACAAACAAGCGCGAGCGGCTTAACACTAGAGCAAACCCAGATGGTTAAGTGCAGAAGTAGACCTCGCTGCTGAATTTCCAGAGAATCGCAGCTTACCCTCAGTCACTGTTGAATTGGATACGGAGGGTGGGCAGGCGGGTGGGTCGCTGGTATCCTGGAGACGGGTGGAGCGGCCCTTGGATCCGGAGGAGGCGAGCGGCGGATCTGGAGGGAGTGGGCGGCGGACGGCGACCTGGTCAGGTGGAGGAGGAGGAGGCGGCGGGTCGGCGGTGGAGCACGGGCCGACCCGACGGTTGTGAGGTGGAGTGCGAGGATGGTGGTCGGGCGACGAGGAGCAGCTTGTGGCGGAGGGCCGCTGGCGGGAGGTGGGGGCGGCGGCGGCGGAGCAGGAGGAAGGGGAGAGAGGGCCGGCCTCCGAGTCTCCGACGGCCAGATGGGTAGAGGAAGAAAGAAAGAATTCAGGCCGGCTTTGGGTTCATTGGAGGGGATTTTCACGGGATTCCGGTCCTCAGGATCGTGGCGCTGAGATTCCCGAGGATTGGATTCCAGAGGATTGTTGGCATCGGGTCCGCTCGGCCCCTCGGGAAATTCGCTGGCGCGAAAGAGAGCGCCCGCGTGGTGCGCTCGCGCCAAATGAAACAGCAACAGCCGGCCGCGCTGCTCTGCTCTGCTTCGTGCCCGTCCCCGGAGAGGACTCGCTGGGGCTGTTTGGTTTAGAGCCGTGACTTGCCCGACCAAAAAATTGGTCGTTGACTAGCCTGGTGGTGGCGTTTGGATCGGATCCAAATAATTGGCATGCCAGCCCCGCCTCAGCCTTCCCTCCTTCTTTTGCGCCAATTAGTTGGCAGAATCACGGGCTAGGGAATCGTTCGCCAATTTTTTGGCTAGCCAACAGCCCCTACGATTTGGCAGGGCTGAGAAGGGCACGAACCAAACAGCCCCGCTGACTTTTTGGAGTGGCCAAGTCATGATTTTTTTTCAAAACTATGTTATTTTTTGTAGCAATTTCAGAAACTATAGAACGTAATGCAAAAAAACCAAAAACTAGTAGCCCCTCGGCCATCTTTTAGCCGAAGTAGTACTTTTCAGCCACGATTAGGCCGAAGTACTACTTTTCGGCCACACTTAGGCCGAAGTATAGTTTTCGGCCATCTCCTAGCCGAAAAGGCACTTTTTGGTCAAGTCTAGGCCGAAATAGACTTTTTGGTCAAGTCTAGGCCGAAAAGTCACTTTTTGGTCAACCCTAGGCCGAAGTTGCATGGCTCATGCTGAATATTTTCTCGCCACCCGTTTCCCACCCACCCTTTCCCGCCACCCGTTTCCCGCCAACCCCTTCCCGCCATATGTTCCCGCCACCCGTTTCCCGCCACCCGTTTCCCGCCAACCCCTTCCCACCAATCCCTTCCCGCCTTATTTTCCCGTCAATCCCTTCCCGCCTTATTTTCCCACCAATCCCTTCCCGCCAACCCTTTCCCGCCATACCGCAGTTATTCTTTCCCGCCATTTTCTCCTCTGTATCTATAAAACCCCCTTCAGGCGGAGGTGGATAAGCATTCCAGTGTAGTGCAGTCGAGATGTCCCATTATCCATTCGATCGTAGTTTTCACCCTGAGATGAGAAGCACTCTGTTGAGTCTAGCTACCGGTTTCAGGATGGACAATAGGATAGTTCCATGGGACGAACTCACCGGTAGTGACACCATAATGAATGAGTTGGCTCACCAATTACGTAGGTCTGGGTGGCCTGAAAGGACCTATGAGGAGGTACGTCAAGAACTTCTTAGGTTGCATGAAAGGTGGAAGAAGGTGGTGGAGCCGAAGAGTGAAACTTTCAGAAGGACTGCAAAAAAGCATCCATTTTTATGGACTGAGGAGAGCGAGGACGACGATGATATCTTCATGCCGCCGCTTCCGGGTTCTGCATCGTCGAAGGGCAAGAGTTCTGCATCGTCCAAAGGAAAGAGTTCTGCATCCTCGAAGGGCAAGAGTTCTGTATCGACCAAGGGCAAGAGTTCTGCATCGACGAAGGGCAAGAGGAGCGCATCGTCGAAGGGCAAGAGGGCTGCATCAACGGAGGATGACGATGATGACTTCATGTAGTATGTAAGATGTATTCCAGTTGTACTGTTTCATTCAGATGTATTTGCATTATTAGTTTGTATTGTATTATTGTAGGGCATTATGTTCTATCTGAATTTCATTTTGTAGTATGTAAGATGTATTGCACAAGTTCAGCCGCACCGTTTAATTCAGATGTACTTGTATCTTAATTATCGGTTGTAGTCTATTTGGAAATGTAACTGGAATAAGAATGCGAATTAATAGTAATATGTCTCTCGCATACATAAAACAATATATGTCTCCTGATCACATAGAAGCAAGTGCGATAGTAACACATACATGAAGCATGTCTCATACATAAATACTGACACACAGCTGCGAATAGTCTGAAACTAATATAGATAATGAGTCATAGATAGATAGATAAGCATATCACTGCGGGGGATGACGACGAGTCTGGGTCTTCCTCGGGCGAGGACCGGAAGGCGATAAGCGCTGAGGCGGTGGACGAGGCTCGCGATAACCACGACCATAGTTAACCTCGTCTGTCACGGTCTGTGTCTCCTGCGTCGGTGGTGGTGGTGCAGTGTGAAACACTGTCTGCGAGAAGCCATAAATATTTGTAGTTTGGTCATCATCCTCGCGGTCGTCCTCAAAGTACGAAGCACCACCACTAAGCATCAGTGACTGCTCTGAATGCATGAACGGTTGCGACTGGTTGCCGCCTACGGTAAAGTAAAATTGATACAAATGCATGAACAAAGCACCACCAGTAAGCATCAGTGACTGCTGAGAATGCAAGAACGATTACTACACTGTTCAAAAGAATGTAGTGAGTAGTGTTACCTAGATTCATCTGCTGATGCCAGTAAGCGCTCCCTAGCTGTGAAGGAGGTGGCTCATGCCAGGAAGAGCTCCCTGGCTGTGAAGGAGGTGGCTCATGCCAGGAAGAGCTCCCTGGCTGTGAAGGAGGTGGCTCATGCCAGGAAGATCTCCCTGGCTGTGAAGGATGAGGTTCTGCATGGTGCATAGAGGGTCGTGGTTCTGAACGGTGCACAGAGGGTCGTGGTTCTGAATGCTGTACAGAGGGACGTGGCGGACGATGTGCTGGAGGAGGAAGTGCAACATCCGAAGTCCGTCTACACGTAACAGCTGCGTAAATCCCACGTAGCTTGTCATCAAGACGCCTCAACCATGAGACGCCCTCTCGCGGTGGGATAGTTTCTCCCATCTGAAAGCGCCGCATTAAAGCGGAAACCTCCTCTCGCGCCTGTAGTGTCGAGTCACCCTGTACACAAAGAGTTAACCAATTATATCCTCGTTGTATGATAGACACCACGAATAGACAACCAAGCGAATATGTCCAGATTAACAAAAGACTTAACATATGAGAACCAAGGCATTTGCCGCGTGGTGTCTGGTTCCCACAATAGAGACAGTTGGGTACATATCGCTGGTGAGAGGGGCTTCGATCTGATCAGGAGCAGCTGATGGAACCAAGTAGATCCTCATTGTATGCCGGTAACGCTGCAGATACAACCCGAACATTTCCTAGTTAAAGGGCCGAACCTCACCCCAGATATTTGTCGCAGCGGTAGTCCATTCATCAACGTAAGGGGTCATGCTCTGAAGCCAATAAGCCATGGACTTGTTTCCTCCTAGGCGACTGTCCCTGAGATTGACATGCGCGATACATGATTAGGTATATTATGAATGCAGAGCTGCCAACTAAAATAGTATTAGTACTTACTTGTGCACATGGTCTGGCAAGTGTGGAATATCTGGAATCTCAAGCTGTTGATATAGACCGAACTGTCTCATCACCCTATGAAGAGACATCTCCTCAACCGTCACGTCAAACACCAACTTGGCCTTGGTCATCCAAAAGTGCCGATCTCTAGTGCACAATCCAGAAATCCCAACTGGGTACCTCGATGATATAGCCTGAGGCGAGTATGGCTCCCAAATAACTTGATCCTCGTGCAAACTATCAAACTGCGCCATGAAGGACGGGTAGCATCCCCTAACCTGAGTATGCGCAAACTGTCTCTGTGCATGACAACAAATAAGCATTAGTAATACTATTGAATGGCAAGAAATAATTGAACTAATTGTTACTTAATATAAAAGTACCTCTCGCCATGTCCAAACAGATCCCATAGTAGGTAAGTCGCCGATAGCAGGCACATAAGTCCCAGCTAAGTCCTCCAAACCAAAAAGTTTATCAACGTAGACATAGGGTCGTCCAATAGGGAATCTCTCGTATGACCAGAGCTGCAACAATAATGGACATCCAACAAGACAAGATTTTGTAGAATTCAACAAGCAAGCTTTGCACAGGCCTCTATACGTAGCCGCTAACACAGCAGAACCAAAACTCCTCTGTAGAATATCCGCAGGGCAACGTGCGTCAGCTATCTCTCGTGCAATACCGATGAGTCGTGCATTGACAGTGGTCACGTGGTTCTCCATAAATATTGTCTTGCCGAACAGCCAAAGAATATATGCCTCTAGGGACCGGTCAATCTGTGCCTCCGACAACTGAACGTCGGGATGTCTTAACGAGACAATCTACATAGAAACGTAATAATTGTATGAACATCAGACAACTAAAAAACAACATTTGTTTAAGTGGCCGTGATGGTTACCTGAAACTGGCTCAACCATCTAAAAAGAGGTCCATGAGGATCGTTGTCTATGGCCCTAGCAGTCGGGACCGCGACCAAAAAATGGGTCTGCATCGCTGCTTGCCACCCAGATTTTGCCTCTAAGGGACCTATGGCAGCACCGGCCAGAGGTAATCCCAACAAGTAAGACACATCCTGTAAAGTAGGCGCCATCTCTTCTCAGGGAAAGTGAAACGTATGTGTCTCTGGTCTCCATCTATCTACTAAGCAGGTAAGGAGTGACTTGTCGTAAAAGAAACGTTTCACTTGCCTCTTGTGTAACTGCAATGGTTCACCTGCCTCATCTAAGTCCGGACCATCAATCCACTCATCCAATGTACCCTCAACCAGCCGTGCCAATGGTAGAAGTCCAGCCCAACTTAACCTACAAAATAAAGAGATTGTTAGCGGTTATGAAAAGTATGTCAAACATAGTAAGTCATTATATGGACTCCATTATATGCACACATACCTATCAACCCATGAATCGTGTATCAGCCAGTTAGTCTTTGGGGTACGAGTGACCAACACGTCTAAGTTGTTGCCCGCTTTCATAAGGGCACCCCGGTGCTTTCTATCGATGTTACCATTAAGCAACGGATACGAAGACATATCTGTAATTCAAACAACAAATCTCAGGTGCAAATAAAACATAGTACGACATATTACAAATTATAACATAGTCCTGACATATTACGAATTAAAACATAGTCCTGACATATTACATATTAAAACATAATCCTGACATATTACAAATTAAAACATAGTCCTGACATATTACAAATTAAAACATAGTCCTGACATATTACAAATTAAAACATAGTCCTGACATATTACATATTAAAACATGGTTCTGACATATTACATATTAAAACCCACTACGACACATTATATAGCTTGTGAGTTATTTCTTCCTCGTCCGCCCCTTCGGCCTCGACTGCCACGACCACGTCCGCCTCTTGCTCCTGTTGTCGCAACCGTCGATGTGGAAGCACTCGTCGATGCGGAAGCACCATCTTTGTTCAGGTCGGGACAATATTTCATCCTATGCCCATAAGCCGCGCATAACAAACATTGTCTGGTTGCTCCACCAGCTTCAGACTGGTCCATATCGTTCCGGATGCGACAGGCCTTTCGTCTGCCCCTACTTGTTCGCCGAAGGTCTGGATGCGGGATGTATACTCTCTCACCGTCGTTTACCTTGTTGAAATTGCCGATGACTCTAAACCCTGTCATCTCGCCTGTCCAGGTGTTGAGCACTGCCTCTTTTAAATAGTATGGGGACACGAAGGATATAGCATCCAACTCAATCTGGCCACAGGCAGCCAACACATGAGAGCGAGGGAGGTGCAACAACTTCGGTTTGTTGCATGTACACTCACACGTTGGATAAAACTCTGTTCCAATTTTTACCTCGTGTGTCTTCACCTCATTTCCAGAACCAAAACCATCGGTAGGAAGCTGAACCTCATACCTCCTTTCTTGATTCCCTATGAGTCTGACAGTGTGCTTCTTTGCTTTCTCTATCTTCTTTGCCATGTATTCCATGACATGGCTACAATAAGGTGTGTTCTGATTATCTTCAATATGCTTCTTTGCTAACTCGTGCCTTTCTCTGAAATATCTCAAAGTGCCATGGAATACAGCCTCCACAATAGCTGTGAGTGGCAATGCTTTATTCCCTCTCAGCACAAAGTTATACACCTCTGCAAGATTGGTTGTCATGTGGCCATACCTAGCTCCATGTGTGTCATGCAGCAAAGACCAATTCATTGGAGGCTCTTTCTCTATCCACTCAGAAAAATTCTTTATTGCCCTTCCCTTCTTTCTCTTAGTATTAGGAGGGTCAATTGCTGGCAAGTCACAAAGACCTACTGGCTCCTCTAGCTCCGCGATGAGTGCTGCTAATTTAACCTGATCTTCTTCCATTTTCTTCCTCGCACGGACCTGCTTCTTAGTAAACTCATCTAGTTTTGACCAAATAAATTCGTATTTCCGCTGCTGGCTCTGCTTGCATAATTTTTTGAACAAGTTCATCAACCGCTTGTTCTTGAACTGTGAGAAAAAATTAGCCCCAAGATGGCGCATGCACCACCGGCTCTGCAAGTCCCTCCAAGGTGTTGGTTCGTCATCTGCTGGATTACGAAGTGTCCTCACGGCCTTCAATATACCAGCATGTCTGTCATGAATGACACACACGTTTGGTCGGTCCTTCACGATGGCAATTTTCACTTGGCGGAAGAACCATACCCAGCTGAGAAAGTTCTCACCCTCCACAAATGCCATGGCAAGTGGGATGATTTGATTGTTCCCGTCCACACCAATAGCAGTCAGGATTTGCCCTCTATACTGAGCGGTCAGGAATGTACCATCCACAAACATAACAGGAGGACAATGCCGGAAAGCTTCGATGCACATAGCAAAAGAGAAGAACACTCGTTTCAACACCTTAAAATCTGGTATACTCAGCAACCTCATGTGTTGTACGTTCACATAAGTGCCGGGATTCCTCTCCTTCAGTATGCCTAGGAGACGGACAACATTATCATATGAGTCGAAGAACGTCCCAAACCTTTCCTCCATAGCCTTCTGCTTAGCCCTCCAAGCCTTCCCATAAGGAATGACATAATTCCATCTGACCTTCACTGCTGTCTGGATGTGTTTTGCTTCCATATCTTTCTTCTCTACTATCTCAGTATACATGAGTTGCGCAATGAGACTTGAAGTCAGGTTCGGATGCTTGACCAGCAGGTTCATCCTCACACAATTATGTGGGACGACAATGGTGACAACCCAATGGATGTCATACTTCGGCACGTGCCCGTGCACCTTCCCAGAACAACCTGTTACAACACATTTCACGGTATAGTTTGTTGGACTTGATATGTGTGTCTTGAAAACCCTCTGCGTAGACATAGCCCACTTTATCACCGCATACTTCAATTTTTTCTTTGTATCAAACATAACCCCTATTTGTACTTGGTTCAGATTATACTACCATGGAGTCTCATGGCCATCGTTCATCGTAAGGCCGGTGGATATGTCCTGCTCCCATGCAGAAGGAATCGGTACCTCAACTTCATCCTCAGAATTTTCAGAATCCAGTTCCTCCACCAATCCATCCTCGTCCTCTTCCTCCATCACCCTCTGCATTTCATCCCCTTCCTCATCCCCATCAGCAAAACCAGAACCAACTAATATTATCGACTGGCTACTCTGCCCAGTATCAGGACCACAAACATTGTGTGGCACGTAGTCTGACTCTTTCTCGGGTTGGCTAGCATCCACATCTTGTGGCTGTGACCCGGATAAAACAATCTCGTTAGCCACTTCACTGCCTTGGCCGGGTTCATACCCCCTGTGGAGTTGTATGGTATTCTCCTCCTTCGGCACAGGTTGCACAAGTGCATATGGGTGGATTCTTCGGTCTCGGCAGCGTCTTAACAGGGACAACCAATGCTGGCTCCTATCTACCCGCATCAACTCCCACTTGACATTTTTACAGGATTTGGTCCACAATGCATGAATACTGACGGAACATACTTCAGGATCCAGACCGAAACTAGTTGTCAACCAGTACTTCAACTGTCTAATGTCCAGTCTGTCCGGGTCAGCTAGTGTCATGACGCCATTTTTAAACTCGCTAAGATCAACCCCCAACTCATTATATCGAACATTACCAGCGCCGTAGTAAACAGTCAGATTTACTGATTCAGACATTTTCACCTGTCAGACATTGCCATCTTCTCATTAATCACAACGAACTATGCGCTAAAATGCCTCCAAAAATATATTAACACTAAAATTCATAATATACACTAATATTATCCGCTACACGAACTATGCGCTAAAATGCCTCCAAAAATATATTAACACTAAAATTCACAATATACACCAATATTATCCACTACACGAACTATGCGCTAAAATGCCTCCAAAAATATATTAACACTGAAATTCACAACGAACACTAATATTATCCGCTACACGAACTATGCGCTAAAATGCCTCCAAAAATATATTAACACTAAAATTCACAATATGACTTATATACACTAACTAAACTATACAATTTAGATAAAATTTATGACGACGTGATTATACCTTCGAAGTGTGTGTCCGCTTCTTGCTTCTCTCTTTGACTCAGCGGCACCGGCCACCTCGCGAAGTACTTGCACCACCGGAGAACGACAACGCCGCCCCCGACGACCGGAGGTTCAACTCCGGTCAGCCCCCAACCTGCTCCTCCTCCTCACCACCTCCTCCTCTGCAGTTGCTGCTACTAGTCACCACCACCTACTACCCGTCCTCCTCTCCACCATGGCTCCTCCTCCCCAAACACATCAAAAACTATCCCATAGCAAAAAATAACACCGTAGGCTGGTGGGGATTGCTATGATCTACCGATTCTGTGGGTTGGATTTGCAAATGTGTGGCAAATGGAGGAGATCGG
>NC_041384.1:45937092-45995465 GCF_002162155.2 Triticum dicoccoides | reverse complement strand
GAGGTACAGAGAAGAACTGAGAGAGAGAAAGGGAAACGAAGAACAGAGGCGAACAACGCAGGGGGAAAACGGTGCTTATCCGCACCTTTTCGGTTGTTATCTGGCCGAAAACGGCTTCAGTCGAAGCCTGGCCGAAAAGGCCAGCTTCGGTCGCCGGTTGGCCGAAAACGGCCCACTTCGGCCGCCCAGTAGCCGAAGCTACTATTTTCGGCCTGGCCCCCGCCAACATCGACTTTTCGGCCCAGGTACGCAGGTCTTCGGCCCAAACGCGACCGAAAAGCCTACTTCGGCCATGGCCTGGCCGAAAACTGCCTTTTTGGCCCACTCCTGGCCGACAGGGTCATAGTTTTGCGTTTTTTTCATTCTACGCTATAGTTTCCGAAATTGCTACAAAAAACATGATAGTTTTGAAAAAAAAAGTCATAGCCTTTTCTTTATCCACCGTGCAATCTTCATCCAACAACTGTTGTGCCTCTTGCATTGCATTTTTTTTTGAGAATTCTTGTCTTGCATTGCATTCTAGTGGTTCGCTCGCTACAGCAAACTGCATCCCGCCTTACATTCTCTGATTTGCAATCACTTGGCTTGATTAATGAAAGTTTCTTTCCCAAAAAATAATCGTGAGTGAAGTTATAAAGTATTCCCTCCGTTTCAAAATACAACACGTTTTGGCGGTTCAAATTTCATATATTTAGGAACCGTCAAAATGTCTTGTATTTAGGAACGGAGGGAGTAATAAAAGTGAATTTTCTGAAATATGAGCAATGAAATGTGAAGTGCTACCACACAAAAATTTCACCTTTTATTTCTCTAATTTAATAGAATTCGGCTTTTATTGCACAAATACCAGTTGGTATCACACACAAGTTTCGCTTTTCATTTCATATATCTTTTTGTTCCACAGACTTCTTTTTAATTTTATAATTTTCACTTCTTTTGAGGGGTCCCGTTGTCCTCGGATGGAGATTGCATGGTGTATGAGAGGCTAAGTCAGTCAATGACTTAATTTGCCACTCAACGTCAGCCGGTTTAGTTACCTGCATTGTTTTTTCGCCCCTTGCATATGTGACTCGATTGGATCTGGTTGAGATGATGCAGGCTAAAAATCATGTTGTGCACATCATTTGGTAGCCTACATTACACTAGGACATATTAAGGACCGCTGTTTGGTTGCATGCGTTTGTGTTTCAGGAGTAAGTAGATGTAAATCACAGTTGTTTGGCTATTGTTCTGCACACCGCTTTCAAATATGATGGCCTTATCACCCAAAATGCAGCACACTTCACACGTTTCACATATAAACATAACCAAATCAACACTGCTCCGACACCATTATCACACAATTTAAGCTGAGCATACTTAACTTTGGAGTTTTTTGAAGATCGACTTACAAAAAAGAAGGTGCATCTTGTTAATATGAGTAGTCTATCATTGTTATTGAGCTAGGATGTTACCTAGTGTGTACCACATTTTTGGCAAACTTGTTCAAATATGAAGATCTTTCAAAAACCCACTAAAAACTATGGGCTTGGTTGTAAAAAAAAATCATGGACCTCACTATCCTAGAAATAAAATAGTGTATGAACATACTCAAAGTTATAAAGTACTCTCACCGTCTCAAAATAAGTGTCGCTAATGTAGTACAACTTTGTACTAAATTTTTAACTAAACCAACGACACTTATTTTGGGACGGCGTGAGTAGCATGTGCACTACCCAATGAAAGTATATACTGACCTAGGTGTACCTACACCTTGCAGTTGGATGCATTTTCCTATTTTGGAATCTGTGTGTGTGTTTTGTGTACACTGAAGGTCAATAAAGAACACATTTGGATACCTATACATGTAATCCCATTGAGTTGCTTGGGCTAGAAGAAATTCCTGTACAACGTCATTCAGTACCTAACAAGATCTACTTCCGATGTCAATATGCTCGTCATCTTTGCTTTACAATCTTCCCGTCGGCAGTCCAGTTTTCAGGCACAAAAGACAGCCACGCCAAAGGCAACAACGCGGCCAAACTTTGCAGCAGAATACCCAGAGGCAAGCTCGAGTAGCCCCCAGAGGACAGCCCAATCAGGGCAGACAGTCCAACCCCAAACACACCACTCAGAATCGCCGAAAAGACCAATCCAGAGGTGAAGAAGGCGAAGAGCGAACCTTCGCAGCCAGGGGGGCAGAGGCTCGACAGCAAGATCGAGAACGGCAGGACCTTGAACTGCGCGATCGCTTCGGCGAGAGCCGAGAAACAAAGCACATACACCTCATTTGGTATCCCCAGCATAAGGTTCACTTGCTTCACCAGGATCAGCTCCGACAGCACCGCGAAAGCATACATTATCTGAACTCCGCCCACGAGTCGCCTCAAGGGGATCCTTTTGAGATGGCGGTTGTAGAGGACGGTCAGGGAGACGACCATGACCTGCCCCATGACCTTTGAAAGGCCGATGATCGATGAGTCGAGCTTCAGATGCTGTGTTTGGAAGCAGAACATGGTTCCAGAGAGAACAGGCACGACAGCAAACGAGGTCATGATCCATGCAAGCGGGTAGAATATCCTTTCCTCGCGGACCGCTGTCATCAGGTTTGAGAATTGCTTTCGAAGATTGGCCGACAATGAGCTCTTGACAAGAAGGCTTCTGGAGCTTCCATGGGAGCTTGGCAGTGTTTCCTTTGTGCCTATGGAGAGTGCCAGTTGGAGGCCAAGGAGGACAGAGAACGCTGTGAACATGATCTTTGGTTCCTGCGTTCTCAACAGAACGTATCCGCCCGACAAGTTTCCTAGGAGGGCTCCAGCTGCCAGGCCTATGAATGCATAAGACTGTAGTACGCCGGTCCTCTGTGTTCTGCTGAACTCCGTGACAACAGCATCGCTTACAACTTCCGTCACGGATGCTCCAAGATTTCCAATCAGAATGCATATCATGTGAGTTGGAAATGTGTCGCCCGTAACTGGCATGATCGCCAGTGTTCCCCAAGCAGTAAGCTGAAGTAATGCTGAAAGTTCACAACAGTAGCCAACATTAGCACAGACCAACTGAACAATTCATTCGATTTTAAGGCTTCGTTTCCTAAAAATGATCATCTGCACTTAACATTTAATTTTCAGAATACAGATTGTTTGCATAGAAAGATAACCACTGAACTAGGAAATATGATTGTTATTCACTTTGTCAGCAATTTACCAGCAGCAGTGTTTATATCTCGACAGTAAAAGTTATAGGACCAAAGTGTTCTTACATAGTCACGAACAGGAAACAGGAAACCAGCAGGTAACAAACACACAAACAAACAAATCGGCATCATTTCGTTTGGATCATCCTCCTAAACTAGGACAAACATCACAAAGAACCTGTCCCAATCACCGTAAGGCGTAGCATGGGGGGTGGGGAATCTCAGAGGCAGCTTTCAGAGATTAGTGGACCACAAAACAGCCTCTAGCAACCTCTCGCAAGCACCACAGAGGGCACGGGGCGCCCTCTGGAGAACTCTCTTGGCAAGGCTCAGATTGTGTGACCACCAATCATTCAGAGTAAAACATGCAAGTATCCGGAGCCACCAGAATAGGAGCAAGTAATCTCCGGGATTTACCAACTTGGCGAAGCTCAAAATGTGTGACCAGCAATAAGAGTGGCGTACACACACACTGGGCAGGAAGGTGCGGTGTGTTTCCGAAACGTATCTTTCTCTCCGGCAGGTGCCGACTACTGTAGATACCCATGATGCAGACAACTCTTCCTCTAGAATGAACAAGTGCCGACTACGCTAGTATATACCCATGTTGCTTTCCAAACAATTCTCTCTCTCTAGAACAAGTGCCGACTGCTCTAGTAGAAGTTGCTTAAACTACAAGTCTACAACAGCTGACCCCCAGCTATCAAGGGATTAGTTCGACCAATCTGTTGGTCAGAAATAGAATACAGAGAGAAACAGCAATCTTTTGAGACAAATGGCAATCCCTATCACACAGTGAAATTGGTACTCACAAGAATATGCGGTTTGAATACGTGAAATTAAACGTTGTCACTATCACTGAGCTCAGGAGCTCCTCCCTAGTTTTCACAGCTCTTGTCAAATTGGACAACATATCTGCAGCTGCTGAACCCTTGTACTCATAGGAATTTCCAATTTCAGACAGATACCTGAAACTTTTGTAAGGGAGTAGTATATTCATTCGGCGCAGTACTTCTGAGATGAGAATTTTAAGCCGAGATGACCTGAACTATCACGTATGTTTCGGTTGAATTTTGAAAGAATCGGAAAAAATGAACGGACACAACGATGTCCAACAAATGAGGAAGAAGAAGGGGTCGCAATCGTGGTAAAGCGGAAGGGGAAGGGGAAAAAGGGGGCGGATGAAGTTAAGCACCTCCGATGGAGATGTAGGGGAGGCGGTGCTCGCGGCCGATGTAGACGGCGTCGGAGAGGACGCCGAAGAGCGGCTTGGCGACGAGCGGGAGGCTGCCGGCGTTCTGCACCAGCTGCAGCGCGACGGGGCTGAGCCCGAGCCCGCGGGTGAGGTGGAAGTTGAGCGCCAGCCACGGGAAGCACCGGAACCCCTGCACCCAGTACCCGGCCCCGCACACCCACCACACCCGCCGCATCTCCCGCAGCGACCCCCACCGCTCCGCGGTCGTCCGCGGCGCCGGCACGGGCACGGGCGCGGCGGCCGAGCAGCCGCGGGGCCTCACGAGCCGCCACCGCCGCGGCGCCGCGCGCAGCGTCAGGCGGTGAGCATTGCCGCCTCCGCCGGCGCCGGCGGAAGGCGAGGCCTTTGCGTGTGGACCGGGGAGGCACGGCGCGCGCGGCGAGAGGCAGAGCATTTCCGGTGGAGGGCGAGGCCTTCGCGGAGGAGGAGAGAAAAGTGAAGGGTGTGTGTGTCTGTCGCGACGATTTCGTCGGAGCCTTGTAGCTGTACTGTATGGAACTCGTATGTAACCTCGGGTCACCACGTGTCTCAACAAGGACAAAGATGATTTATTCGCACCGTACCAGACTCTTTCTTTCTCAGGAAGAAAGACTGGGTGGTTTCGCGGCAGCCGACTGGGCGTCTCCTTCCGTCGCCGTCCTCCGGCGGCTTCCATCCGCCGACAACCTCATTCGCCGATGGTGAGGGTGTTGTCGGATCCACACATGTGGGTTGTTTACAGGACTTCATAGTCTAGATTTATAGATTGTTCATCGTCTTGCTTCACTGGTGATAATGACGTCGTTCAATAAAGGTTCTTCGGATCATTTCTCGACAAGGTGATCGGTCATATGATTGTGGATGAATTTGAAAATCAGTCTGTTCAAGTAAGGATAGCGTGGCGGCGGCATCCTCGTGGTGGACCTGTGACCTCGGGCTCTGCCGTTGCGGCGGCCTTTGCTCCAGAGCCGACGCGGAGCTTGGGAGGTGTCCAGAAGCAGATGCAGATTGTGGTCTGCATCGACGGCATCTGGAAGATGGTGAACCGTGTGTTGGGTTCATGATTCGTCGTTGGCAGATATGGTTTCCTCCTTCGACGACTTAGTCGTGCGGGGGTGCCAGATCTAAAGTTCGATGGCCTGTCTGGAGTGTTGCCCTGTTTGATTCATTCAACGATAATGGTTTTGTCTTTGGCGAGCCACTATGGACGTCCGCAAAGCTGCATATCAGCAATGGGGTTGCGCCGAGCTCGGGTGAGAAGGTTGATACGTCCATTTTGCATCATGATTCCCTACTGTTATTTATAGTGTTTTTAATCAATACAACATTTTGTGGAGCAATTCTAATGTCTTTTCTCTCTTAATATGCAAGATTTACATAAAAAGGGAGATTGCCAGCAGCTAAAATTCTGGATGTGAAAAAGTTATGTCAGAGATACCTATTCTGCACATCCCCAAATGAGCTGAAATTTTACGAAGATTTATTTTGGAATAAATAAAAAATATTGAACCAAAGAAGTACCATAGGGGGGCCACCCAGGCCCTGGTGGCTTGTGAGCCCCTGGCCAGCCTTCGGTACCCATCTTCTAGTATATAAGCCCATTTACCCTAGAAAAAAAATAAAAAAAAGACTTTCAAGACAGAGTGCCGCCATCTCGAGATAGGACTTGCGCAGGAGCACTTTTACTCTTTGGCAGAGCGATTCCTCCGGGGACATTTCTCTCCTAGAGAGGAAAATCAAAGTCATCGTATGTAACCTAGTGGCGGAGGTCGAGGCCTTTGCGAAGGACGAGAGAAAAGTGAAGGGTGTGTCTGTCACGACGATTCCATCGGAGTCTAGTTGTTGTACTGTATAGAAACCGTATGTAACCTTAGGCAGCGCTGCTATACACACGATGGTGTGTGGACGATTCGTGAACGACAACGTAGATCAACTCGTCCATGCACAACATTAAAGTGAAGCAGACGGCTGGATTTGGCCGTCGTCCCCTTGTCGTGCAGGCAGTTTCGTCCGCACAGTAGTTTCGAACCTTAGGTCACCACGTGTCTCAACAAGGATAAAGATGATATATATTAGCTCCAAAGTTGAGGGCATGTACAGCCCGCAAACATCCGAACTGAGTTGTCTGAACGATGCAAGCATCCAACAATGTCACGCATCGGTCTATGGATACGTCCGCATGTTCGTTTTTCCCAAACCAAAAGTAAATAGGGGCTTTGTGGGAGTTTGGGCTTCTGCCACGTATGACGGTGACACCCCAGGTCCATTCAAAACCACACTCAGAGTCGTGTATCCATCCTTTCCCCCTTGCAATGCATCCATTTCCTCCCTATCCTACACCGCCATTCCACCTCTCGCACGTCCGTCGTGCAGGTACCATCCGCTACTACAGATGCCGTCTGTGGGCTTACCACGCCCCTCAAGTGTTTGGTGAAATGCCCGAGCTAAATTTTGACAATTTTTCTCCCTTCATTAAAGCAATGGATTCAGAATGGAGTACTTGTATGACTACTACGGAGTCGCTTGACGAGGAGGATTACATGAATGAAAAGGTGATGATGCAGGCGGTTCTTGTACACGCAGAGCGTGCAGAAGAACATGTTCTCAATTTCAAGGAATCGATTAAAGGATCGTCGAGTGTGTTGGGGAACGCAGTATTTCAAAAAAAGTCCTACGATCACGCAAGATATATCTAGGAGTTGCATAGCAACGAGAGGGGAGAGTGTGTCTACGTACCCTCGTAGACCGAAAGCGGAAGCGTTTACCAATGCGGTTGATGTAGTCGTACACCTTCACGATCCGTCCCGATCAAGTACTGAACGTACGGCACCTCACAAGCACACGTTCAGCTCGATGACGTCTGATACGTCTCCATCGTATCTACTTTTCCAAACACTTTTGCCCTTGTTTTGGACTCTAACTTGCATGATTTGAATGGAACTAACCCGGACTGACGTTGTTTTCAGCAGAATTTCCATGATATTATTTTTGTGCAGAAATAAAAGTTCTCTGAATGACCTAAAAATCAACGGAGAATTATTTTGAAATATATAAAAAATACTGAAAGAAAGACCCACGTCAGGGGGGCTCCACTTGTCCACGAGGGTGGGGGGCGTGCCCTACCCCTTGGGCGCCCCCTGCCTCGTGGGCCCCCTAACGCTCCACCGACCTCAACCTTGACTCCATATATTCACTTTCGGGGAGAAAAAAACCAGAGAGAAGGATTCATCGTGTTTTACGATACGGAGCCGTCGCCAAGCCCTAAACTCTTTCGGGAGGGCTGATCCGGAGTCCGTTCGGGGCTCCGAAGAGGGGAATCCATCGCCATCGTCATCATCAACCTTCCTCCATCACCAATTTCATGATGCTCACCGCCGTGCGTGAGTAATTCCATCGTAGGCTTGCTGGTTAGTTTTGTTAGGGTTTGATCCCTAGTATCCACTATGTTCTGAGATTGATGTTGCTATGACTTTGCTATGCTTAATGTTTGTCACTAGGGCCCGAGTGCCATGATTTCAGATCTGAACCTATTATGTTTTCATCAATATATGAGCGTTCTTGATCCTATCTTGCAAGTCTATAGTCACCTATTATGTGTTATGATCCGGCAACCCCGAAGTGACAATAATTGGGACCACTCCCGGTGATGACCGTAGTTTGAGGAGTTCATGTATTCACTATGTGTTAATGCTTTGGTCCGGTACTCTATTAAAAGGAGGCCTTAATATCCCTTAGTTTCCAATAGGACCCCGCTGCCACGGGAGGGTAGAACAAAAGATGGCATGCAAGTTCTTTTCCATAAGCATGTATGACTATATTCGGAATACATGCCTACATTACATTGATGAACTGGAGCTAGTTCTGTGTCACCCTATGTTATAATTGTTGCATGATTGATCGCATCCGACATAATTCTTCATCACCGATCCAATGCCTATAAGATTTTCATATACTTGTTCTTCGCTTATTTACTTTTCTGTTGCTATTGTTACCACCACTATAAAACCCAAAAATATTACTTTTGCTACCGTTACCTTTTGCCACTGTTACCACTACTATCATATTACTTTGCTAATAAACACTTTCCTGCAGATATTAAGTTATCCAGGTGTGGTTGAATTGACAACTCATCTGCTAATACTTGAGAATATTCTTTGGCTCCCCTTGTGTCGAATCAATAAATTTGGGTTGAATACTCTACCCTCGAAAACTGTTGCGATCCCCTATACTTGTGGGTTATCAAGAACATTTTCTGGCGCCGTTGTCAGGGAGCATAGCTCTATTCTTTGAGTCACTTGGGATTTATATCTGCTTATCATTATGAAGAATTTGAAAGATCCAAGAACCAAGATCTATCCCTCAACTACGAGGGGAGGTAAGGAACTACCATCTAGCTCTGCACTTGATTCACCTTCTGTTTTGAGTAAGCTTGCGACACCTAAACCTGCTTCTGCTATTGATTCTGATATGTCCCATGTTATTGATGATGCCACTTCTGCTTTACATGATACTTATGAAGAAACTACTTCTATGCTTGATACTACTGTGTCACTAGGTGAATTTCTTGATGAACAACTTGCTAGGGCTAGAGAGAATGAAATTACTGAAACTGATAATATTGATGAAAGTGATGATGAAGATTCTCCCCCTATATATGAATTATCTGTTGTTCCTGAGGGTTATGTTATGGATGAAGAAGCTGCTAGAGACTTTCTTGCTTGCAATGATAGAAGTGATCTTAAGAAACTTTTAGCTAAGCTGAAACAAAAAACTTTGAATGCTAGAATGAAATATGATCCTGCTTATGCTACTTCACCTATCTTTATTACTGATAAGGATTATGATTTCTCTGTTGATCCTGAGTTAATTACTTTGGTTGAATCTGATCCTTCCTATGGCTATGAATCTGAAACTGTTGTGGCACATCTTACTAAATTAAATGATATAGCTACCCTGTTCACTAATGATGAGAAAACTCGCTACTATTATATCCTTAAATTATTTCCGTTCTCATTAAAGGGTGATGCTAAGATATGGTTTAATTCTCTTGATCCTGGTTGTGTGCGTAGTCCCCAGGATATGATTTACTACTTCTCTGCTAAATATTTCTCCACTCATAAGAAACAAGCTGCTTTAAGGGAGATATATAATTTTATGCAAATTGAAGAAGAGAGTCTCCCACAAGCTTGGGGGAGGCTTCTCCAATTACTTAACGCTTTGCCTGATCATCCTCTCAAGAAAAATGAAATACTTGATATCTTTTATAATGGACTAACCGATGCTTCCAGAGATTACCTGGATAGTTGTGCTGGTTGTGTTTTCAGGGAAAGAACTGTCGATCAAGCTGAAATTCTATTGAACAATATGTTGACTAATAAAAATAATTGGACACTTCCTGAACCAACTCCTAAGCCAACTCCGAAGAAAAGGGGTATTCTATTTCTCAGTCCTGAAGATATGCAAGAGGCAAAGAAATCTATGAAAGAAAAAGGTATAAAAGCTAAAGATATTAAGAATTTACCTCCTATTGAAGAAATACATGGTCTTAATTTGCCGCCTGTTGAAGAAATACGTGATCTTGATAACCCGAGACGGGTAGTAAAGGTAAATTCTGTCTATAGATATGATAAAGCTGAAATCCCTCTTGCTAAGTTTGCTAGCCAATGTTTGGATGAATTTGATAACTTTATGGTTAAGCAAGAAGATTTTAATGCTTATGTTGGTAGACAATTGAAACATAATGCTTACATGATTGAATACTTGAGTGATTATATGGCTAGTGTTAAAGGTGAACTTAAACTTATTAGTAAGCATGCTTCTATGGTTACCACTCAAGTAGAAGAAGTACTTAAAGCTCAGAATGATTTGCTCAATGAATTAAATAATAAGAATGATAATGCTGTTAGAGTTATGACTAGAGGTGGTAAAATGACTCAGGAGCCTTTGTATCCCGAGGGCCACCCTAAGAGAATTGAGCAAGATTCTCAGAGAACTACTATAGATGCACCTAGTCCTTCTAAAAGGAAGAAAAAGAAAAATGATAGGACTTTGCATGCTTCTAGTGAACCTTTTGTTGACACACCTGAGAATCCCAGTAATATTTCTATTTCTGATGCTGAAACACGGTCTGGTAATGAACATGAACCTCGTGATAATGTTAATGATGATGTTCATCTTGATGCTCAACCTAGTAATGATAATGATGTAGAGATTGAACCTGCTGTTGATCTTGATAACCCACAATCAAAGAATCAACGTTATGATAAGAGAGACATTGTTGCTAGGAAGCACAGTAAAGAAAGAGAACCATGTGTTCAGAAACCCATGCCCTTTCCTCCTAAACCATCCAAAAAAGGATGATGAGGATTTTGAGCGCTTTGCTGAAACGATTAGACCTATCTTTTTGCGTATGCGTTTGACTAATATGCTAAATAGTTACTAATAAAAGAAAGATACCGGAAGCTGAAATTTCCACCATGCTTGCTAATTATACTTTTAAGGGTGGAGTACCAAAGAAACTTGGAGAACCAGGAGTACCAACTATACCATGCTCCATTAAAAGAAACTATGTTAAAACTGCTTATGTGATCTTGGAGCCAGTGTTAGTCTTTGAAGGAAATATGCCCTAGAGGCAATAATAAAGTTATTATTTATTTCCTTATATCATGATAAATGTTTATTATTCATGCTAGAATTGTATTATCTGGAAACATAATACTTGTGTAATACATAGACAAACTAAACGTCACTAGTATGCCTCTACTTGACTAGCTCGTTAATCAAAGATGGTTATGTTTCCTAACCATAGACATGTGTTGTCATTTGATTAACGGGATCACATCATTAGGAGAATGATGTGATTGACATGACCCATTCCATTAGCTTAGCACTCGATCGGTTAGTATGTTGCTATTGCTTTCTTCATGACTTATACATGTTCCTATGACTATGAGATTATGCAACTCCCGTTTTCCGGAGGAACACTTTGTGTGCTACCAAACGTCACAACGTAACTGGGTGATTATAAAGGTGCTCTACAGGTGTCTCCAAAGGTACATGTTGGGTTGGCGTATTTCGGGATAAGGATTTGTCACTCCGATTGTCGGAGAGGTATCTCTGGGCCCTCTCGGTAATGCACATCACATAAGCCTTGCAAGCATTACAACTAATGAGTTAGTTGTGAGATGATGTATTATGAAACGAGTAAAGAGACTTGCCGGTAATGAGATTGAACTAGGTATTAAGATACCGACGATCGAATCTCGGGCAAGTAACATACCGATGACAAAGGGAACAACGTATGTTGTTATGCGGTCTGACCGATAAAGATCTTCGTAGAATATGTAGGAGCCAATATGAGCATCCAGGTTCCACTATTGGTTATTGACCGGAGACATGTCTCGGTCATGTCTACATTGTTCTTGAACCCGTAGGGTCCGCACGCTTAACGTTACGATGACAGTTTCAATATGAATTTATATATTTTGATGTATAGAAGTTTGTTTGGACTCACGGATGTGATCACGGACATGACGAGGAGTCTCGAAATGGTCGAGACATAAAGATTGATATATTGGAAGCCTATGTTTGGACATCGAAGTGTTCCGGGTGAAATCGGCATTTTACCGGAGTACCGGCAGGCTACCGGAACCCCCCGGTAACCTAATGGGCCTTAATGGGCCTAGTGGAGGAAGAGGAGAGGAGGCCTAGGGGCTGCCGCGCGCCCCTCCCCCCCAAGTCTGAATTGGACAAGGAGGGGGGGGGGGCGGCGCCCCCCTTTCCTTTCTTCCCTCTCCTCCTTCCCCTCAAGTCCTAATCCAACTAGGGAAAGGGGGGGAGTCCTACTCCCGGTAGGAGTAGGACTCCTCCTACGTGCCTCCTCCTAGGGCCGGCTGCACCCCCCCTTGCTCCTTTATATACGGGAGCAGGGGGCACCTCTAGACACACAAGTTGATCCTCGTGATCATTTTCTTAGCCGTGTGCGGTGCCCCCTTCCACCATAGTCCTCGATAATATTGTAGTAGTGCTTAGGCGAAGCTCTGTGACAGTAGAACATCAAGATCGTCACTACGCCATCGTGCTGACGGAACTCTTCCCCATCACTTTGCTGGATCGGTGTCCGGGGATCGTCATCAAGCTGAACGTGTGCTAGAACTCGGAGGTGCCGTAGTTTCGGTGCTTAATCGGTCGGGCTGTGAAGACGTACGACTACATCAACTGCGTTGTCATAACACTTCCGCTTCCGGTCTACGAGGGTACGTAGACAACACTCTCCCCTCTCGTTGCTATGCATCACCATGATCTTGCGTGTGCATAGGAAAAATTTGAAATTACTATGTTCCCCAACAGTGGCATCCGAGCCTAGGTTTTATGTGTTGATGTTATATGCACGAGTAGAACACAAGTGAGTTGTGGGTGATATAAGTCATACTGCTTACCAGCATGTCATACTTTGGTTCGGCGGTATTGTTGGATGAAGCGGCCCGGACCAACATTACGCGTACGCTTACGCGAGACTGGTTCTACCGACGTGCTTTGCACACAGGTGGCTGGCGGGTGTCAGTTTCTCCAACTTTAGTTGAACCAAGTGTGGCTACGCCCAGTCCTTGCGAAGGTTAAAACAACACCAACTTGGCAAACTATCATTGTGGTTTTGATGCGTAGGTAAGATTGGTTCTTGCTTAAGCCCGTAGCAGCCACGTAAAACTTGCAACAACAAAGTAGAGGACGTCTAACTTGTTTTTGCAGGGAATGTTGTGATGTGATATGGTCAAGACATGATGCTAAATTTTATTGTATGAGATGATCATGTTTTGTAACCGAGTTATCGGCAACTGGCAGGAGCCATATGGTTGTCACTTTATTGTATGCAATGCAATTACGCTGTAATGCTTTACTTTATCACTAAGCGGTAGCGATAGTCGTGGAAGCATAAGATTGGCGAGACGACAACGATGCTACGATGGTGATCAAGGTGTCGCACCGGTGACGATGGTGATCATGACGGTGCTTCGAAGATGGAGATCACAAGCACAAGATGATGATGGCCATATCATATCACTTATATTGATTGCATGTGATGTTTATCTTTTATGCATCTTATCTTGCTTTGATTGACGGTAGCATTTTAAGATGATCTCTCACTAATTATCAAGAAGTGTTCTCCCTGAGTATGCACCGTTGCGAAAGTTCTTCATGCTGAGACACCACGTGATGATCGGGTGTGATAGGCTCTACGTTCAAATACAACGGGTGCAAAACAGTTGCACACGCAGAATACTCAGGTTATACTTGACGAGCCAAGCATATACAGATATGGCCTCGGAACACGGAGACCGAAAGGTCGAGCGTGAATCATATAGTAGATATGATCAACATAGTGATGTTCACCAATGAAACTACTCCATCTCACGTGATGATCGGACATGGTTTAGTTGATTTGGATCACGTGATCACTTAGAGGATTAGAGGGATGTCTATCTAAGTGGGAGTTCTTTAGTAATGTGATTAATTGAACTTAAATTTATCATGAACTTAGTACCTCATAGTATCTTGCTTGTTTATGTTTGATTGTAGACAGATGGCCCGTGTTGTTGTTCCGTTGAATTTTAATACGTTCCTTGAGAAAGCAAAGTTGAAAGATGATGGTAGCAATTACACGGACTGGGTCCGTAACTTGAGGATTATCCTCATTGCTGCACAGAAGAATTACGTCCTGAAAGCACCGCTGGGTGTCAGGCCTGCTGCTGGAGTAACACCAGATGTTATGAACGTCTGGCAGAGCAAAGCTGATGACTACTCGATAGTTCAGTGTGCCATGCTTTACGGCTTAGAATCGGGACTTCAACGATGTTTTGAACGTCATGGAGCACATGAGATGTTCCAAGAGTTGAAGTTAATATTTCAAGCAAATGCCCGGATTGAGAGATATGAAATCTCCAATAAGTTTTATAGCTGCAAGATGGAGGAGAACAGTTCTGTCAGTGAGCATATACTCAAAATGTCTGGGTATAATAATCACTTGATTCAATTGGGAGTTAATCTTCCAGATGATTGCGTCATTGACAGAATTCTCCAATCACTTCCACCTAGCTACAAGAGCTTCATGATGAACTATAATATGCAAGGGATGAATAAGACAATTCCCGAGCTCTTCGCAATGCTGAAAGCTGCGGAGGTAGAAATCAAGAAGGAGCATCAAGTGTTGATGGTCAACAAGACCACTAGTTTCAAGAAAAAGGGCAAAGGGAAGAAGAAGGGGAACTTCAAAAAGAACAGCAAGCAAGTTGCTACTCAGGAGAAGAAACCCAAATCTGGACCTAAGCCTGAAACTGAGTGCTTCTACTGCAAGCAGACTGGTCACTGGAAGCGGAACTGCCCCAAGTATTTGGCGGATAAGAAGGATGGCAAGGTGAACAAAGGTATATGTGATATACATGTTATTGATGTGTACCTTACCAGAGCTCGCAGTAGCACCTGGGTATTTGATACTGGTTCTATTGCTAATATTTGCAACTCGAAACATGGACTACGGATTAAGCGAACACTGGCCAAGGACGAGGTGACGATGCATGTGGGAAACGGTTCCAAAGTCGATGTGATCGCCGTCGGCACGCTACCTCTACATCTACCTTTGGGATTAGTATTAGACCTAAATAATTGTTATTTGGTGCCAGCGTTGAGCATGAACATTGTATCTGGATCTTGTTTGATGCGAGACGGTTATTCATTTAAATCAGAGAATAATGGTTGTTCTATTTATATGAGTAATATCTGTTATGGTCATGCACCCTTGAAGAGTGGTCTATTCTTATTAAATCTCGATAGTAGTGACACACATATTCATAATGTTGAAGCCAAAAGATGTAGAGTTGATAATGATAGTGCAACTTATTTGTGGCACTGCCGTTTAGGTCATATCGGTGTAAAGCGCATGAAGAAACTCCATACTGATGGACTTCTAGAACCACTTGATTATGAATCACTTGGTACTTGCGAACCGTGTCTTATGGGCAAGATGACCAAAACACCATTCTCCCGTACTATGGAGAGAGCAACAGATTTGTTAGAAATCATACATACAGATGTATGTGGTCCGATGAATGTTGAGGCTCGTGGCGGATATCATTATTTTCTCACCTTCACAGATGACTTAAGCAGATATGGGTATATCTACTTAATGAAACATAAGTCTGAAACATTTGAAAAGTTTAAAGAATTTCAGAGTGAAGTTGAAAATCATCGTAACAAGAAAATAAAATTCCTACGATCTGATCGTGGAGGAGAATATTTGAGTTACGAGTTTGGTGTACATTTGAAACAATCCGGAATAGTTTCGCAACTCACGCCACCCGGAACACCACAGCGTAATGGTGTGTCCGAACGTTGTAATCGTACTTTACTAGATATGGTGCGATCTATGATGTCTCTTACTGATTTACCGCTATCATTTTGGGGTTATGCTTTAAAGACGGCCGCATTCACGTTAAATAGGGCACCATCAAAATCCGTTGAGATCACGCCTTATGAACTGTGGTTTGGCAAGAAACCAAAGTTGTCGTTTCTGAAAGTTTGGGGATGCGATGCTTATGTGAAAAAGCTTCAACCTGATAAGCTCGAACCCAAATCGGAGAAATGTGTCTTCATAGGGTATCCAAAGGAAACTATTGGATACACCTTCTATCACAGATCCGAAGGCAAGACTTTTGTTGCTAAATTCGGAAACTTTCTAGAGAAGGAGTTTCTCTCGAAAGAAGTGAGTGGGAGGAAAGTAGAACTTGATGAGGTAATTGTACCTGCTCCCTTATTGGAAAGTAGTACATCACAGAAACCGGTTTCTGTGACACCTACACCAATTAGTGAGGAAGCTAATGATGATGATCATGAAACTTCAGAACAAGATACTACTGAACCTCGTAGATCAACCAGAGTAAGATCCGCACGAGAGTGGTACGGTAATCCTGTTCTAGAAGTCATGCTACTAGATCATGATGAACCTACAAACTACGGAGAAGCGATGGTGAGCCCAGATTCCGCAAAATGGCTTGAGGCCATGAAATCTGAGATGGGATCCATGTATGAGAACAAAGTGTGGACTTTGGTTGACTTGCCCAAAGATCGGCAAGCAATTGAGAATAAATGGATCTTCAAGAAGAAGACTGACGCTGACGGTAATGTTACTGTCTACAAAGCTCGACTTGTTACAAAAGGTTTTCGACAAGTTCAAGGGATTGACTACGATGAGACCTTCTCACCCGTAGCGATGCTTAAGTCTGTCCGAATCATGTTAGCAATTGCCGCATTTTATAATTATGAAATTTGGCAGATGGATGTCAAAACTGCATTCCTGTATGGATTTCTGGAAGAAGAGTTGTATATGATGCAGCCGGAAGGTTTTGTCGATCCAAAGGGAGCTAACAAAGTGTGCAAGCTCCAGCGATCCATTTATGGACTGGTGCAAGCCTCTCGGAGTTGGAATAAATGTTTTGATAGTGTGATCAATGCATTTGGTTTTGTACAGACTTTTGGAGAAGCCTGTATTTACAAAAAGGTGAGTGGGAGCTCTGTAGCATTTCTGATATTATATGTAGATGACATATTACTAATCGGAAATGATATAGAATTTCTGGATAGCATAAAGGGATACTTGAATAAGAGTTTTTCAATGAAAGACCTCGGTGAAGCTGCTTACATATTGTGCATTAAGATCTATAGAGATAGATCAAGACGCTTAATTGGACTTTCACAAAGCACATACCTTGACAAAATTTTGAAGAAGTTCAAAATGGATCAAGCAAAGAAAGGATTCTTGCCTGTGTTACAAGGTGTGAAATTGAGTAAGACTCAATGCCCGACCACTGCAGAAGATAGAGAGAAAATGAAAGATGTTCCCTATGCTTCAGCCATAGGCTCTATCATGTATGCAATGTTGTGTACCAGACCTGATGTATGTCTTGCTATAAGTCTATCAGGGAGGTACCAAAGTAATCCAGGAGTGGATCACTGGACAGCGGTCAAGAACATCCTGAAATACCTGAAAAGGCCTAAGGATATGTTTCTCGTATATGGAGGTGACAAAGAGCTCATCGTAAATGGTTACATTGATGCAAGATTTGAGATTGATCCGGACGATTCTAAATCACAAACCGGATACATGTTTACATTAAACGGTGGAGCTGTCAGTTGGTGCAGTTCTAAACAAAGCGTTGTGGCGGGATCTACATGTGAAGCGGAGTACATAGCTGCTTCGGAAGTAGCAAACGAAGGAGTCTGTATGAAGGAGTTCATATCCGATCTAGGTGTCATACCTAGTGCATCGGGTCCAATGAAAATCTTTTGTGACAATACTGGTGCAATTGCCTTGGCAAAGGAATCCAGATTTCACAAGAGAACCAAGCACATCAAGAGACGCTTCAATTCCATCCGGGATCTAATCCAGGTGGGAGACATAGAGATTTGCAAGATACATACGGATCTGAATGTAGCAGACCCATTGACTAAGCCTCTTCCACGAGCAAAACATGATCAGCACCAAAGCTCCATGGGTGTTAGAATCATTACCGTGTAAATCTAGATTATTGACTCTAGTGCAAGTGGGAGACTGAAGGAAATATGCCCTAGAGGCAATAATAAAGTTATTATTTATTTCATTATATCATGATAAATGTTTATTATTCATGCTAGAATTGTATTATCTAGAAACATAATACTTGTGTGAATACATAGACAAACTAAACGTCACTAGTATGCCTCTACTTGACTAGCTCGTTAATCAAAGATGGTTATGTTTCCTAACCATAGACATGTGTTGTCATTTGATTAATGGGATCACATCATTAGGAGAATGATGTGATTGACATGACCCATTCCATTAGCTTAGCACCCGATCGTTTAGTATGTTGCTATTGCTTTCTTCATGACTTATACATGTTCCTATGACTATGAGATTATGCAACTCCCGTTTGCCGGAGGAACACTTTGTGTGCTACCAAACATCACAACGTAACTGGGTGATTATAAAGGAGCTCTACAGGTGTCTCCAAAGGTACATGTTGGGTTGGCGTATTTCGAGATTAGGATTTGTCACTCCGATTGTCGGAGAGGTATCTCTGGGCCCTCTTGGTAATGCACATCACATAAGCCTTGCAAGCATTACAACTAATGAATTAGTTGTGAGATGATGTATTACGAAACGAGTAAAGAGACTTGCCAGTAACGAGATTGAACTAGGTATTAAGATACCGACGATCGAATCTCGGGCAAGTAACATACCGATGACAAAGGGAACAACGTATATTGTTATGCGGTCTGACCGATAAAGATCTTCGTAGAATATGTAGGAGCCAATATGAGCATCCAGGTTCCGCTATTGGTTATTGACCGGAGACGTGTCTCGGTCATGTCTACATTGTTCTCGAACCCGTAGGGTCCGCACGCTTAACGTTACAATGACAGTTTCAATATGAATTTATATATTTTGATGTACCGAAGTTTGTTCGGAGTCCCGGATGTGATCACAGACATGACGAGGAGTCTCGAAATGGTCTAGACATAAAGATTGATATATTGGAAGCCTATGTTTGGACATCGGAAGTGTTCCGGGTGAAATCGGCATTTTACCGGAGTACCGGGAGGCTACCGGAACCCCCAGGTAACCTAATGGGCCTTAATGGGCCTAGTGGAGGAAGAGGAGAGGAGGCCTAGGGGCTGCCGCGCGCCCCTCCCCCCAAGTCCGAATTGGACAAGGAGGGGGGGCGGCGCCCCCCCTTTCCTTTCTTCCCTCTCCTCCTTCCCCTCAAGTCCTAATCCAACTAGGGAAAGGGGGGGAGTCCTACTCCCGGTAGGAGTAGGACTCCTCCTGCGCGCCTCCTCCTAGGGCCGGCCGCACCCCCCTTGCTCCTTTATATACGAGGGTAGGGGGGCACCTCTAGACACACAAGTTGATCCTCGTGATTATTTTCTTAGCCGTATGCGGTGCCCCCTTCCACCATAGTCCTCGATAATATTGTAGTAGTGCTTAGGCGAAGCTCTGCGACAGTAGAACATCAAGATCGTCACCACGCCGTCGTGCTGACGGAACTCTTCCCCGTCACTTTGCTGGATCGGAGTCCGGGGATCGTCATCGAGCTGAACGTGTGCTAGAACTCGGAGGTGCCGTAGTTTCGGTGCTTGATCAGTCGGGCCATGAAGACGTTCGACTACATCAACCGCGTTATCATAACGCTTCCGCTTCCGGTCTACGAGGGTACGTAGACAACACTCTCCCCTCTTGTTGCTATGCATCACCATGATCTTGCGTGTGTGTAGGAAAATTTTGAAATTACTACGTTCCCCAACAGTGTTATGCCTCTCTCTTTATATCGTAGACTTGATTTGAATAAGTTGACACCTACTAAAATATCTTTGCAAATGGCTGACAAATCAACTGCTATACCTGTCGGTATTTGTGAGGATGTGTCTGTTGTGGTTGCAAACGTTACCATTTTAACGGACTTTGTTATTCTTGATACTCCCAAGGACGATAGTATGTCTATCATTCTTGGAATACCCTTGTTGAATACTGCAGGGGCTGTTATTGATTGCACCAAAGGCAATGTCACTTTTCATGTTAATGGTAATGAGCATACGGTACACTTTTTGAGGAAACAACCTCAAGTCAACAATATCAATTCTATTGGAAAAAATTCAACAATTACTATTGGAGGTTTTGAATTTCCGCTTCCTACTGTCAAGAAGAAATATGATATTCTTATTATCGGGGACATGCATATCCCCGTTGAGGTAACCTAGTGTTATTCGAAAATTCTCCGGTTTCATGTTATTCGAAATGAGTTTGTTAACAAGACCTGATCAACCTTGTTAGTGGATTCCTTTTGATGAGCATGAGATGGATGAATTTAGAAATGAACACAACTATTTGTACCCTCTTTTTACTTTCTGTTATTTATATTAAATAAAGCAAAAATAGTATATTATGTCTGTTTTCTGAAGTATCCATGCAATAAAAAATACCCCAAAAATAAAAGTTCTCCAAATGCCCTGAAATTTAAATATGTTTTTTTCTGGAATATTTGAGAATATCTGGCACTGAGAACACATCAGGGGAGCAAGCACCTGGCCACGAGGGTGGAGGGCGCGCCCCCTGCCTTGTGGGCCCAGAGTGGCTCCCCTCCACTTATTCCAGGCACCACACACTCCTTCTTCTTTCCAAAATCATCACTAGCCAGCTCAAACCCGAGTCCAAGCTCATATTGCTGCCATTTTCGATCTCCTTGCTCAAAGCTCCATTCACAAAACTACTTTGGGGGATTGTTCTTTGGTATGTGACTCCTCCAATGGTCCAATTAGTTTTTGTTCTAGTGCTTTATTCATTTCATATTTTTGCTGCTTAGGTGACCCTGTTCTTGAGCTTGCATGTCAAATTTATGTGGTCAAAAGTAGTTTTAATGCATGATATTGCCTCTAGGCGCTTGTAGGAGTAGTTGCGATCAATATTGCTGAGTTTGGTTCACTTTTATTTTGAAGTTACTAAAAATTTCAGAAATTTTTCAGAGGAAGAAATATGTTTAGGAAAATGTACCAATGTGGTTCTTCAAGGAAGCATGCACCTGGACTCGCAATACGCGATGCGGATGAGGAACCACCAAGAGACGCTCAAGTGCGGCCTTATGAATGTCCGTCAGAGGATTTCATGATCCAAGCAAGAATTAAAGAGGAATTTGATGCATATGTGCGTAATGCTGATCTGGAGAGCTTCGAGGCAGATAAGTGCCGTCAATACCTCTATTTAACTGATTCATTTGTGAGAAGGTTTAAATTCTCATCATCACGCAATTCTCAAACTGTCCTGTTTGATCTTTTTGATAAATCTTATACCATGGACTTAGAAGATGTTAGTGAACCTCGCAAATATAAATTTAGAGATTTTCTTGCTAGTATAACTGTGGGGGAATCTAGAGATGTGACGCAAGCTACCATAGGGAGCATTCATTTTCCTGCTATACATTATTTTGCTCTCTTCATAGGTAGATGCATTAATGGTAAAGATGAAGCATGTCACATGTGTGTGCCTAATCTTAGCGTTCTCAGAAGCGCTGTTTAGGAGATAAACAATACAACTTGGGGGCTATCGTTGCACGTAGGTTGCATAATAATCGTATTCATGGAGATTTCTTTGGTGGAATTTATGCAACCCGTATAGCTAACTTTCTTGAGATACCCATACGTGGACATGATAGTGAGTTGCCTCCTTCTTATCTAGATTATGAGGCTATGGTTCGTCATCAGTTTGTTGAGAGGAACGATCAGTTCCCCCAATACCGACTAATCTTTGACAGACGACGCACCTATCACATCGCTCTCCCTGCTCCTACTTTCTTTGACTTTTAGGTAAAGGGGAGATATGTTATAACCAGGGAGGAGGCGACCGAGTACGAGAGGAGGGCGGAGACAACTCGCCTCCAAGCTGCAGCTCATCAGGCAATTGCCGCTGCATCTCAGTACGATCCCAGCTACAACTTTGGATATCCGCCAGGCCAGCCATGGTCATAGACCAACTTAGGCCAAAAGCCTAAGCTTGGGGGAGTACGTATTTCTCACCAATATTACATCCGTATTCACACACCCATGCTAGTTGTCGGCGCTCATACTTTTTCATTGTACCATCCATGCTAGTTTATTTTCATTTTCTTGTTTTCTTCTTGTGTGTTTGAAAAACCTTAAGAAAAAAATATATATTAGTTGTAGATTTTAGTTAGTTTACTTTCCATGCCTGTAGTAGTAGTAATTAAAAAGAAAACCCAAAAGATTTCTCGTTCTTCTTTTGCTTGTTGGGAGCTTTCCCGTGTAAATACTTTTATTTCTTTTCTTGTTCTTTGGGGGTCGAGAGGAGAAGACCATATTGAAAATGTTGAGTGGCTCTTATATGTATTATTGTTTATCTAACAAATTTCTCATATTACCTTGTCTTCTCTCTTGAATTGAATGCTTGCAGATTCCAGCTTAGTCCAATGCACGTGCACTATTATTATTATCCACACTATTCGGTCGTGCACGTGAAAGGCAATAATGATGATTATATGATGAACTTATTGAGATGAGAAAAGCTGGTATGAACTCGACCTCTCTTGTTTTTGTAAATATGATTAGTTCATCATTCCTGATTCATCCTATTATGAATAAACATGTTTGCAATGACAATTAGAGATTATAGTTGCTTGTGCCATGCTTAATTAGCTAGGAGCTTATAATGGTTTACCTTGCGTGCCAACATGCTATTGAAATGGTTGTGATGTGGTATGATAGGGTGGTTGTTGGGGAACGTAGCAATTTCAAAAAAAAATCCTACGCACACGCAAGATCATGGTGATGCATAGCAACGAGAGGGGAGAGTATTGTCCATGTACCCTCGTAGACCGAAAGCGGAAGCGTTAGCACAACGCGGTTGATGTAGTCGTACGTCTTCACAGTCCGACCGATCAAGTACCGAATGCACGACACCTCCGAGTTCAGCACATGTTCAGCCCGATGACGTCCCTCGAACTCCGATCCAGCTGAGTGTTGAGGGAGAGTTTCGTCAGCACGATGGCGTGGTGACGATGATGATGTTCTAACGACGCAGGGCTTCGCCTAAGCATCGCTACAGTATTATCGAGGTGGACTATGGTGGAGGGGGGCACCGCACACGGCTAAAAGATCAAACGATCAATTGTTGTGTCTCTAGGGTGCCCCCTGCCCCCGTATATAAAGGAGCAAGGGGGGAGGTGCGGCCGGCCAGGAGGGGCGCGCTAGGAGGAGTCCTACTCCCACCGAGAGTAGGACTCCCTCCCTTTTCCTTGTTGGATTAGGAGAAGAGGGGAAAGAGGTGGAGGAGAAGAAGAAAGGGGGGAGGGCGCCGCCCCCTTCTCCTTGTCCTATTCGGACTAGGAGGAGGGGTGCGCGGCCCTTGCCCTGGCCGCCTCTCCTCTTCTCCACTAAGGCCCACTATGGCCATTAACCCCCGGGGGGTTCCGGTAACCCCTCCAGTACTCCGGTAAAATCCCGATTTCACCCGGAACACTTCCGATATCCAAATATAGGCTTCCAATATATCAATATTCATGTCTCGACCATTTCGAGACTCCTCGTCATGTCCGTGATCATATCCGGGACTCCGAACAACCTTCGGCACATCAAAACATATAAACTCATAATATAACTGTCATCGAAACATTAAGTGTGCGGACCCTACGGGTTCGAGAACTATGTAGACATGATCGAGACACGTCTCCGGTCAATAACCAATAGTGGAACCTGGATGCTCATATTGGATCCCACATATTCTATGAAGATCTTTATCGGTCAAGCCGCATAACAACATACGTTGTTCCCTTTGTCATCGTTATGTTACTTGCCCGAGTTTTGATCGTCGGTATCTCAATACCTAGTTCAATCTCGTTACCGACAAGTCTCTTTACTCGTTCCGTAATACATCATCTCGCAACTAACTCATTAGTTGCATTGCTTGCAAGGCTTAAGTGATGTGCATTACCGAGTGGGCCCAAAGATACCTCTCCGACAATGGGAGTGACAAATCCTAATCTCAAAATACGCCAACCCAACAAGTACCTTCAGAGACACCTGTAGAGCACCTTTATAATCACCCAGTTACGTTGTGACATTTGGTAGCACACAAAGTGTTCCTTCGGTAAACGGGAGTTGCATAATCTCATAGTCATAGAACATGTATAAGTCATGAAGAAAGCAATAGCAACATACTAAACGATCGAGTGCTAAGCTAACGGAATGGGTCAAGTCAATCACATCATTCTCCTAATGATGTGATCCCGTTAATCAAATGACAACTCATGTCAATGGCTAGGAAACATAACCATCTTTGATCAACGAGCTAGTCAAGTAGAGGCATACTAGTGACACTCTGTTTCTCTATGTATTCACACAAGTATTATGTTTCCGGTTAATACAATTCTAGCATGAATAATAAACATTTATCATGATATAAGGAAAATAAATAATAACTTTATTATTGCCTCTAGGGCATATTTCCTTCAGTCTCCCACTTGCACTAGAGTCAATAATCTAGATTACACAGTAATGATCCTAACACCCGTGGAGCCTTGGTGCTGATCATGTTTTGCTCATGGAAGAGGCTTAGTCAACGGGTTTGCAACACTCAGATCCGTATGTATCTTGCAAATTTCTATGTCTCCCACCTAGACTAGATCCCGGATGGAATTGAAGCATCTCTTGATGTGCTTGGTTCTCTTGTGAAATCTGTATTCCTTCGCCAAGGCAATTGCACCAGTATTGTCGCAAAAGATTTTCATTGGTCCCGATGCACTAGGTATGACACCTAGATCGGATATGAACTCCTTCATCCAGACTCCTTCATTTGCTGCTTCCGAAGCAGCTATGTACTCCGCTTCACACGTAGATCCCGCCACGACGCTTTGTTTAGAACTGCACCAACTGACAGCTCCACCGTTCAATGTAAACATGTATCCGGTTTGCAATTTAGAATCATCCGGATCAGTGTCAAAGCTTGCATCGACGTAACCATTTACGACTAGCTCTTTGTCACCTCCATAAACGAGAAACACATCCTTAGTCCTTTTCAGGTATTTTAGGATGTTCTTGACCGCAGTCCAGTGATCCACTCCTGTATTACTTTGGTACCTCCATGCTAAACTTATAGCAAGGCACACATCAGGTCTGGTACACAGCATTGCATACATGATAGAGCCTATGGCTAAAGCATAGGGAACATCTTTCATCTTCTCTCTATCTTCTGTAGTGGTCGGGCATTGAGTCTTACTCAACTTCACCCCTTGTAACACAGGCAAGAACCCTTTATTTGCTTGATCCATTTTGAACTTCTTCAAAACTTTGTCAAGGTATGTGCTTTGTGAAAGTCCAATTAAGCGTCTTGATCTATCTCTATAGATCTTGATGCCCAATATATAAGCAGCTTCACCGAGGTCTTTCATTGAAAAACTCTTATTCAAGTATCCCTTTATGCTATCCAGAAATTCTATATCATTTCCAATCAACAATATGTCATCCACATATAATATCAGAAATGCTACAGAGCTCCCACTCACTTTCTTGTAAATACAGGCTTCTCCAAAAGTCTGTACAAAACCAAATGCTTTGATCACACTATCAAAGCGTTTATTCCAACTCCGAGAGGCTTGCACCAGTCCATAAATGGATCGTTGGAGCTTGCACACTTTGTTAGCTCCCTTTGGATCGACAAAACCTTCCGGTTGCATCATATACAACTCTTCTTCTAGAAATCCATTCAGGAATGCAGTTTTGACATCCATTTGCCAAATTTCATAATCATAAAATGCGGCAATTGCTAACATGATTCGGATAGACTTAAGCATCACTATGGGTGAGAAAGTCTAATCGTAGTCAATCCCTTGAACTTGTCGAAAACCTTTTGCAACAAGTCGAGCTTTATAGACAGTAATATTACCGTCAACGTCAGTCTTCTTCTTGAAGATCCATTTATTCTCAATGGCTTGCTGATCATCGGGCAAGTCAACCAAAGTCCACACTTTGTTCTCATACATGGATCCCATCTCAGATTTCATGGCCTCAAGCCATTTTGCGGAATCTGGGCTCACCATCGCTTCTTCATAGTTCGTAGGTTTGTCATGGTCTAGTAACATAACCTCCAGAACAGGATTACCGTACCACTCTCACTACTAGAAATTCCCATATTTCCGATGGTGAAATAGAATAGCCGACGGACCGTCGGTTATTACAATAATAGCCGATGATAGTGTCAATGGCCGACGGTTATTGTCAACTCACAAGTATTACTACCAATGGCCAACGGTATACTAAATTGCCCGACGGTGGAAACCCAACTCTCGGATATCCAACTTAATGCCCGACGGTTCAATATAATGTCCGATGGTTTTTGCTACACCCATGGGGATTACATGTAATACCCAACGGTGAAATTTAATAGCCGACGGTGAAAACAAAACTCGAGTGGAAATGGCCGACGGTACATGTGTGACTCTCGGTTATTTCAGCAAATACCCGACGGGGGATAGCAATAACTGATAGTAAACTTGCACTCTCGGTGATATGTTTCAATGGACAACGTCAATTAAGATGTGGAACGACCAATGTTACATTTCAAATAATTTCCACATAAGTAAATTTCATCATTAATTGGATGCTTAAAAAATTGGTACTAAACAATACAATGTTAGGCCGACAAAAGGATAAAACCTTTATACCATGTTGGCCAAGCTAGGCGAGATCCTTACCAGTTGATGATGAGTGCAAACTTGACTAATATAGGGGATATTGCAGAAGGCATTAAAATGAACATATGTGGAATGACTACGCGTCAGTCGACTGAATAGTTTTTGTGACCAGTCGATTCTACGTGAACCGTTCGATCTTGATCCAACGGATCTGCAGTCATCTCCCACCTGAAACCCGATGCACACTGTTCATCTTCTTCCTCTGGCCGCCCTCCAGCCAGGCCGAACCGCCAGCCTCCGCTGCCGGCGACCGCCTCACCGCCCCGCCCTCCCCTTGACCTCCTCCCACCACCAGGCTTGCCACCTCCCCCGACTAACCCTCTAGCCCTGCCCCCATCTAGTTTTCTTCTCTCGCAAAGCCACACGACCGCCCCCACCATCGTCGTCCACCACCGCCCCCTCCCAGAACCCTAAGATAGATAATGGGGTGATGACAGCGAGCCCCTTCCTTCTCTCCGGCGAGGCCATTCCTTCTCCTCCACTCAAAATCGACTGACCTAAAATTGAAAAGCCAGCTGACTGAAATGTAGCTAAAGAGGAGAGTATGTTTGGCATCCGTGTACATGTCGAAGAAGATGTACTCGACAAATGCAAAGGTTGTCGTTGTGTATAGTATTACATTTTCTACAGTACATGGATGGAGCCTAGCCCACGCACATGCACACACCACATCACATTTCGCTAAAAAACATAGACACACACCAGGTCATGTCATGCACGCCTCGGTCTCCATGCTGTCGGCGGCTCCTCGCACGCACCAAGTCACCCTCACCCACTATGCCTTCTCGCCTCTGCCGCCTGCCCTATTTTTCTGCCCCGCCATTGGCTCCTCTCTAGTCCCTGTCAGCCCTCCCCCCAGCATGCACGCATGACATGGCACTAGAAAAAAACACCTCGCCGACGTAGCCACCGGCCTCCTCGCGATGAGCCACCGTGTCCAGGAGCTCCTTCATCTTCATCTTTACTTCCCCCGCAAAAGGAACCGGTTGGATTCTCCCCGAAGCCATTGCCATCGTCCTCCTTCCCCGACTCTAGCCGGTGTCGTTCATCGTCGATTACGTCGTCGTCCCTACTTCCCCGGTCTCTCCAACCACTCCATGGAGTTCGCCGTGACTCACCCTCTCTTTCCCCTCTCGTGCCCCCTCCGATTAATGCCCTGAGTTATCTCTAGCCGCCGTTGTGGTCATCACCTCACCGCCACCGCCACCATGGGCAGTCCTCTTGTTCCGACCCAGGCTTTACCACTGTCGGTCCAATGCAAGAAATGATCAAACGAGGACCGCAACGCTGCTTGTTCTGGTCTATCAATGGTCCAAACGGCGGCTCGGTCAGGGACCGGACCGGCCTGGAGTGGCCCGGACCGTGTCCATCCCGAAAATCAGGTGGAAAAAACTAAAATTAGGCGTAGGAAATGTTTGTTACACCATGTAGGTCAAAGATTCCAACCCTTTGAAAATTGAAAGCCCTCAAAAGAAAAGAAAATTGAAATAAAAGGCACGTAAAATCTATTGGTTTTGTAGAGAAAATCTTATTCTAGGAGAGAAGGCACGATCTGATTGCTAGTCCCTCAAAAAATAAAAGAAGGCATGATCTGATCAGTTCCTCTATTTTCTCATTTCCACCACCCCGTACTTCCCTATTTTTCTCGCCTCCCAAGCCCACGGAACCGCACCATCATGCGCACCCACCGCCGTCCTCAAGCGCACCACGCCGCCATCCCCGTTGTAGCCCTCAAGCTACGGCAGGGATTATAGATTACTCAATGAAAAAGATTTCCTGACAAAGAAACATATTGACAATGCAATGAAAACAGAGCATGACTGAAATTGGTAGCCCTGAGCATCTAGATTTATATGCTGAATTCATTTACAACGCTACAGCCTACAGGTAGAAGCCACATGAAAGGTAAGCTGGGAAGAGGTAAAGAAGAATTTAATTAGCACTAGAGAGCAGTCTTGTGATTAAGACCATGAGGACAACAACTCCACAGCCACAATTGTGCTAGGGAGGGGAGTCTAGCTCTAGCAGGAGAAAACGAATGGGTGCATTAGGAGAATAATCCTTTGGTTGGCATTGAGCTTGTCTTGCGAGTAGTTTCTGCTCTTGCAATTTAATTTTAGTGTACAATAATGAAATCGTGCTGATTTGTAATGCTTACAGGGAAATGTCTACATAAGGAGGCTTGGTTTTCTACTCGTTCAATCAGCAAGCTCCAACTGAGTTGGTAGGTGTAGTTAATAGGGCTGACAACACATGATTGTATGGTCTTAATTAAGCAACCTGCGCCTGGATTGCTAGGCAGATGCTGCTCCCTGCTAGTAGTGTTATCACTTGTCACATTGAATGTTGAATTAGGAAACATTTAATTTTCCTTGCAAAATTTAAACAAAAATCAAGTTTTTTTATTGGAAGTGTTCACTATGTGCTCCTACTAGAATATAAATAAATAATGTACTCTTAATCGGCCTAGATTTTCTCCAATAGATTCTTCATTGTAGGACGATAACTTTGTTTTATGGTTCAAAATCTCATTTGTACAATGGTGCCATTATAACTACCATATGTCATTATGCATACAGGGGACATTTTCCTCAAACGCTGGCACAGGGGTGCTTGCAATGATAATTTTGGCAAGGATGCTTCATTCTATTAATGCTGAGGACAACACAGCTGTTGGCCGAGTATAAACAAATACAGTAGAGTTTACACCGTTGGAACTTATGTGTAAAAGGTTGTAGTTGTGCATCTAGGAGGTGGTTTTGTTATTGCTTGCAGCATCTTCTTTTGCATTCAAGAATTCCTAGATGGATCACTGGGGTCAATGTAATTTGAATGCAATTCATTAGGCTTGTGATACTTTATTATGCTATATTAAATATAATATATGATCGTTTATCATGCATGCTTTTGTGTAATTATGAACTTCATTTGAAATGCCAAGATTCTGAAAGTTGTCGTCATGAAGCACATTTCTATGTTGTGCAACACTCGTAAGTGAAAGTAATTCATTAGGTGTGACTAATGCCCAATGCAACAAACAACTCGGGTACGTAAAATGCCATAGTTAACTTTAGACCACCCGTGAATTTATAAATTGATGGTGTTTGTTAGCCATCGGTAATCATATTAGCTGACGGGTTGGTTCTCCTCACAGTAATAAGTAACACCGACAATTAAAATATACCGTTAACTATTAAGAAAACCGACGGGGAACCACCAGCTGTCGAAAATGATATATCTAACGGGGAACCGTAGGCTATTAGTGTGGTCGAGCTATTGCTGGACGACTCGTGATCAGAGCATATCCGAGGGCTCACCATCGGCTCATTACCGTGGGAGACATCATTAGCTGACCTTACTGTCGGCTATGATTGTAATGGCCGACAAAGAATAGCCGAGGGGAAATTATGAGGTTATCCGACGGTAATTTAACCCTCGAAAAAAGTGTGATTTCTAGTAGTGTCTGGTGCGGATCTTACTCTGGTTGACCTACGAGGTTCAGTAACAACTTGATCTGAAGTTCCATGGTCATCATCATTAACTTCCTCACTAATTGGTGTAGGTGTCACAGGAACCGGTTTCTATGATTAACTACTTTCCAATAAGGGAGCAAGTACAGTTACCTCATCAAGTTCTACTTTCCTCCCACTCACTTCTTTCGAGTGAAACTCCTTCTCTAAAAAGGATCCATTCTTAGCAACGAATGCCTTGCCTTTGGATCTGTGATAGAAGGTGTACCCAACAGTCTCCTTTGGGTATCCTATGAAGACACATTTCTCCGATTTGGGTTCGAGCTTATCAGGTTGAAACTTTTTCACATAAGAATCGCAGCCCCAAACTTTAAGAAACGACAACTTTGGTTTCTTGCCAAACCACAGTTCATAAGGCGTCATCTCAACGGATTCCGATGGTGCCCTATTTAACGTGAATGCAACCGTCTCTAAAGCATAACCCCAAAACGATAGCGGTAAATCAGTAAGAGACATCATAGATCGCACCATATATAGTAAAGTACGATTACGACGTTCGGGCACACCATTATGTTGTGCTGTTCCGGGTGGCGTGAGTTGCGAAACTATTCTGCATTGTTTCAAATGTAGACCAAACTCGTAACTCAAATATTCTTCTTCACGATCAGATCGTAGAAACTTTATTTTCTTGTTACGATGATTTTCAACTTCACTCTGAAATTCTTTGAACTTTTCAAATGTTTCAGACTTATGTTTCATTAAGTAGATATATCCATATCTACTTAAATCATCTGTGAAGGTGAGAAAATAACGATATCCGCCGCGAGCCTCAACATTCATCAGACCACATACATCTATATGTATGATTTCTAACAAATCTGTTGCTCTCTCCATAGTACCGGAGAACGGCGTTTTAGTCATCTTGCCCATGAGGCACGGTTCGCAAGTACCAAGTGATTCATAATCAAGTGGTTCCAAAAGTCCATCAGTATGGAGTTTCTTCATGCGCTTTACACCGATATGACCTAAACGGCAGTGCCACAAATAAGTTGCACTATCATTATCAACTCTGCATCTTTTGGCTTCAACATTATGAATATGTGTATCACTACTATCGAGATTCATCAAAAATAGACCACTCTTCAAGGGTGCATGACCATAAAAGATATTACTCATATAAATAGAACAACCATTATTCTCTGATTTAAATGAATAACCGTCTCGCATCAAACAAGATCCAGATATAATGTTCATGCTTAACGTTGGCACCAAGTAACAATTATTTAGGTCTAATACTAATCCCGAAGGTAGATGTAGAGGTAGCGTGCCGACGGCGATCACATCGACTTTGGAACCGTTTCCCACGTGCATCGTCACCTCGTCCTTGGCCAGTGTTCGCTTAATCCGTAGTCCATGTTTCGAGTTGCAAATATTAGCAATAGAACCAGTATCAAATACCCAGGTGCTACTGCGAGCTCTGGTAAGGTACACATCAATAACATGTATATCACATATACCTTTGTTCACCTTGCCATCCTTCTTATCCGCCAAATACTTGGGGCAGTTCCGCTTCCAGTGACCAGTCTGCTTGCAGTAGAAGCACTCAGTTTTAGGATTAGATCCAGACTTGGGTTTGTTCTCTTGAGCAGCAACTTGCTTGCTGTTCTTCTTGAAGTTCCCTTTCTTCTTCCCTTTGCCCTTTCTCTTGAAACTGGTGGTCTTATTGACCATCAACACTTGATGCTCCTTCTTGATTTCTAGCTCCGCAGCCTTTAGCATTGCGAAGAGCTCGGGAATCGTCTTATCCATCCCTTGCATGTTATAGTTCATCATGAAGATCTTGTAGCTTGGTGGCAGTGATTGAAGAATTCTGTCAATGACTCTATCATCCGGAAGATTAACTCCCAGTTTAATCAAGTGATTGTTATACCCAGACATTCTGAGTATATGCTCACTGACAGAACTATTCTCCTCCATATTGCAGCTGTAGAACTTATTGGAGACTTCATATCTCTCAATCCGGGCATTTGCTTGAAATATTAATTTCAACTCCTAAAACATCTCATATGCTCCATGATGTTCAAAACGTCGTTGAAGTCCCGGTTCTAAGCCGTATAGCATGGCACACTGAACTATCGAGTAGTCATCAGTTTTGCTTTGCAGACGTTCTTAACGTCGTCAGTTGCATTTGCAGCACGCTTGGCACCCAGCGGTGCTTCTAGGACGTAATTCTTCTGTGCAGCAATGAGGATAATCCTCAAGTTATGGACCCAGTCCGTGTAATTGCTACCATCATCTTTCAACTTTGCTTTCTCAAGGAACACATTAAAATTCAACAGAACAATAACACGGGCCATCTATCTACAATTAATATAGACAAGCAAGATACTATCAGGTTCTAAGTTCATGATAAATTTAAGTTCAATTAATCATATTACTTAAGAACTCCCACTTAGATAGACATCCCTCTAATCCTCTAAGTGATCACATGATCCAAATCAACTAAACCATAAGCAATCATCACGTGAAATGGAGTAGTTTTCAATGGTGAACATCACTATGTTGATCATATCTACTATATGATTCACGCTCGACATTTCGGTCTTAGTGTTCCGAGGCCATATCTGCATATGCTAGGCTCGTCAAGTTTAACCTGAGTATTCTGCGTGTGCAAAACTGGCTTGCACCCGTTATAGATGGACGTAGAGCTTATCACACCCGATCATCATGTGGTGTCTGGGCACGGCGAACTTTGGCAACGGTGCATACTCAAGGAGAACACTTTTATCTTGAAATTTAGTGAGAGATCATCTTATAACGCTACCGTCAATCAAAGCAAGATAAGATGCATAAAAGATAAACATCAGATGCAATCAATATAAGTGATATGATATGGCCATCATCATCTTGTGCTTGTGATCTCCATCTCCGAAGCACCGTCATGATCACCATCGTCACCGGCACGACACCTTGATCTTCATCGTAGCATCGTTGTCGTCTCGCCAATCTTATGCTTCTACGACTATCGCTACCGCTTAGTGATAAAGTAAAGCATTATAGGGCGATTGCATTGCATACAATAAAGCGACAACCATATGGCTCCTGCCAGTTGCCGATAACTCGGTTACAAAACATGATCATCTCATACAATAAAATTTAGCATCATGTCTTGACCATATCGCATCACAACATGCCCTGCAAAAAATAAGTTAGACCTCCTCTACTTTGTTGTTGCAAGTTTTACGTGGCTGCTACGGGCTTAGCAAGAACCGTTCTTATCTACGCATCAAAAACCACAACGATAGTTTGTCAAGTTGATGATGTTTTAACCTTTGCAAGGACCGGACGTAGCCACACTCAGTTCAACTAAAGTTGGAGAAACTGACACCCGCTAGCCACCTGTGTGCAAAGCACGTCGGTAGAACCAGTCTCACGTAAGCGTACACGTAATGTCGGTCCGGGCCGCTTCATCCAACAATACCACCGAACCAAAGTATGACATGCTGGTAAGCAGTATGACTTATATCGCCCACAACTCACTTGTGTTCTACTCGTGCATATAACATCAACGCATAAAACCTGGCTCGGATGCCACTGTTGGGGAATGTAGTAATTTCAAAAAAATTCCTACGCACACGCAAGATCATGGTGATGCATAGCAATGAGAGGGGAGAGTATTGTCCACGTACCCTCGTAGACCGAAAGCGGAAGCGTGAGCACAACATGGTTGATGTAGTCGTACGTTTTCATGGTCCGACCGATCAAGTACCGAACGCACGACACCTCTGAGTTCAGCACACGTTCAGCCCGATGACGTCCCTCGAACTCCGACCCAGCCGAGTGTTGAGGGAGAGTTTCGTCAGCACGATGGCGTGGTGATACGTCTCCAACATATCTATAATTTTTGATTGCTCCATGCTATATTATCAACTATTTTGGACATTATTGGGCTTTATTATCCACTTTTATATTATTTTTGGGACTAACCTATTAACAGGAGGCCCAGCCCAGAATTGCTGTTTTTCCCTATTTTAGGGTTTCGAAGAAAAGGAATATCAAACGGAGTCCAAACGGAATGAAACCTTCGGGGACGTGATTTTCTCAACGAACAAGACCCGGGAGACTTGGGCCCTACGTCAAGAAAGGAAATAGGAGGCCACGAGGTAGGGGGGGCGCGCCCACCCCCACCAGGCGCGCCCTCCACTCTCGTGGGCCCCCTGTTGCTCCATGGATGTACTCCTTCCTCCTATATATATCCACGTACCCCAAACGATCAGATAAGGAGCCAAAACCCTAATTCCACCATCGCAACTTTCTGTATCCACGAGATCCCATCTTGGGGCATGTTTTGGAGATCTGTCAGAGGGGGCATCGATTACGGAGGGCTTCTACATCAACACCATAGCCCCTCCGATGAAGTGTGAGTAGTTTACCTCAGACCTACGGGTCCATAGTTAGTAGCTAGATGGCTTCTTCTCTCTTTTTGGATCTCAATACAACGTTCTCCCCCTCTCTTGTGGAGAACTATTCGATGTAATCTTCTTTTTGCGGTGTGTTTGTTGAGACCGATGAATTCTGGGTTTATGATCAAGTCTATCTATGAACAATATTTGAATCTTCTCTGAAATCTTTTATGTATGATTGGTTATCTTTGCATGTCTCTTCGAATTATCAGTTTGGTTTGGCCTACTAGATTGATTTTTCTTGCAATGGGAGAAGTGCTTAGCTTTGGATTCAATCTTGCGGTGTCCTTTCCCAGTGATAGTAGGGGCAACAAGGCACGTATTGTATTGTTGCCATCGAGGATAACAAGATGGGGTTTTCCTCATATTGCATGAGTTTATCCCTCTACATCATGTCATCTTGCTTAAGGTGTTACTCTGTTTTTAACTTAATATTCTAGATGCATGCTGGATAGCGGTCGATGAGTGGAGTAATAGTAGTAGATGCAGGTAGGAGTCGGTCTACTTGTCTCGGACGTGATGCCTATATACACGATCATACCTAGATATTCTCATAACTATGCTCAATTCTGTCAATTGCTCAACAGTAATTTGTTCACCCACCGTAGAATACTTATGCTCTCGGGAGAAGCCACTAGTGAAACCTATGGCCCCCGGTTCTATCTTTATCATATTGATCTCCTACTACTTAGTTATTTCCTTTGCTATTTACTTTGCCTTTATTTTACTTTGCATCTTTTATCATAAAAATACCAAAAATATTATCTTATCATATCTATCAGATCTCACTCTCGTAAGTGGCTTTATAGGGATTGAAAACCCCTATTTGCGTTGGTTGCGAGGATTTATTTGTTTTGTGCAGGTACAAGGGATTCGCGCGTAGCCTCCTACTGGATTGATACCTTGGTTCTCAAAAACTGAGGGAAATACTTACGCTACTTTGCTACATCATCCCCTCCTCTTCGGGGAAAACCAACACAGTGCTCAAGAGGTAGCAAGAAGGATTTCTGGCGCCGTTGCCGGGGAGGTCTACGCAAAAGTCAACATACCAAGTACCCATGACATACCCTTATCTCCCGCATTACATTATTTGCCATTTGTCTCTCGTTTTCCTCTCCCCCACTTCACCCATGCTGATATATTCGCCCCCCTCTCTCTCTCTATCCTCCCTCTCTTTCTCTATTTGCCTCTTTCTGCCCGCTCGCTTTCTGTTTGCTTGTGTGTTAGTTTGCTTGCTTGTCACGATGGCTCAAGATAATACTAAATTGTGTGACTTCACCAATACCAACAATAATGATTTTATTAGCACTCCAATTGCTCCTCTTACTGATGCTGAATCTTGTGAAATTAATACTGCTTTGCTGAATCTTGTCATGAAAGATCCATTTTCCGGCCTTCCTAGTGAAGATGTCGCTACCCATCTAAATAGCTTCGTTGATTTGTGTGACATGCAAAAGAAGAAAGATGTGGATAATGATATTGTTAAATTGAAGCTATTTCCTTTTTCGCTTAGAGATCGTGCTAAAGCTTGGTTTTCGTCTTTGCCTAAAATAGTATTGATTCATGGAAGAAGTGCAAAGATGCTTCTATCTCTAAGTATTTTCCTCCCGCTAAGATCATCTCTCTTAGAAACGATATTATGAATTTTAAGCAACTTGATCATGAACATGTTGCACCAGCTTGGGAGAGAATGAAATTAATGATGCGTAATTGGCCTACTCATGGTTTAAATTTGTGGATGATTGTTCAAACTTTTTATGCCGGATTGAATTTTGCTTCTAGAAATCTTTTAGATTCGGCCGCGGGAGGCACTTTTATGGAAATCACTTTAGGAGAAGCTACTAAACTCCTAGCTAATATCATGGTTAATTATTCTCAATGGCATACTGAAAGATCTACTAATAAAAAGGTGCATGTGATAAAAGAAATTAATGTTTTGAGTGGAAAGATGGATGAACTTATGAAATTATTTGCTAATAAGAGTGCTTCTTCTGATCCTAATGATATGCCCTTGTCTACTTTGATTGAGAATAATAATGAACCTATGGATGTGAATTTTGTTGGTAGGAATGATAACCCACAAGTATAGGGGATCGCAATAGTTTTCGAGGGTAGAGTATTCAACCCAAATTTATTGATTCGACACAAGGGGAGCCAAAGAATATTCTCAAGTATTAGCAGCTGAGTTGTCAATTCAACCACACCTGGAAACTTAATATCTACAGCATAGTTTTTAGTAGCAAAGTAATATGATAGTAGTGATAATGGTAGCAAAAGGTAACAGTAGTAAAAGCAATGTTTTTGGTATTTTGTAGTGATGATAGCAATAGCAACGGAAAAGTAAATAAGCGAAGAACAATATATGGAAAGCTCGTAGGCAATGGATCGGTGATGGAGAATTATGCCGGATGCGGTTCATCATGTAACAGTCATAACCTTGGGTGACATAGAACTAGCTCCAGTTCATCAATGTAATGTAGGCATGTATTCTGAATATAGTCATACGTGCTTATGGAAAAGAACTTGCATGACATCTTTTGTCCTACCCTCCCGTGGCAGCGGGGTCCTTACGGAAACTAAGGGATATTAAGGCCTCCTTTTAATAGAGAACCGAAAGAAAACATTAACACATAGTGAATACATGAACTCCTCAAACTATGGTCATCACCGGTAAGTATCCCGATTATTGTCACTTCGGGGTTAACGGATCATAACACATAATGGGTGACTATAGGCTTGCAAGATAGGATCAAGAACACTCATATATTGATGAAAACATAATAGGTTCAGATCTTAAATCATGGCACTCGGGCCCTAGTGACAAGCATTAAGCATAGCAAAGTCATAGCAACATCAATCTCAGAACATAGTGGACACTAGGGATCAAACCCTAACAAAACTAACTTGATTACATGATAGATCCCATCAAACCCATCACCGTCCAGCAAGCCTATGATGGAATACTCACGCACGGCGGTGAGCATCATGAAATTGGTGATGGAGGATGGTTGGTGATGACGATGGCGACAGATTCCCCTCTCCGGAGCCCCGAACGGACTCCAGATCAGCCCTCCCAAGAGGTTTTAGGGCTTGGCGGTGGCTCCGTATCATAAAACGCAATGATTTCTTCTCTCTGATTTTTTTCTCCCCGAAACTCAATATATGGAGGTGGAGTTGGAGTCGGAGAGGCAACAGGGGGCCCACGAGGTAGGGGGTGCGCCCTAGGGGGGCAGGCGCGCCCCCACCCTCGTGGAGAGACGGTGGGCCCCCTGGCCTTCATCTTTGACAGGTATTTTTATTATTTTTTGAAAAGTGGCTCCGTGAAGTTTCAGGTCATTCCGAGAACGTTTGCTCCTGCACATAAATAACACCATGGTAATTCTGCTGAAAACAACGTCAGTCCGGGTTAGTTCCATTCAAATCATGCAAGTTAGAGTCCAAAACAAGGGCAAAAGTGTTTGGAAAAGTTGATACATTGGAGACGTATCAACTCCCCCAAGCTTAAACCTTTGCTTGTCCTCAAGCAATTCAGTTGACAAACTGAAAGTGATAAAGAAAAACTTTTACAAACTCTGTTTGCTCTTGTTGTTGTAAATATGTAAAGCCAACATTCAAGTTTTCAGCAAAGATTATAACTAACCATATTCACAATAACACATAGATCTCAAGTTTACTCATATCAATGGCATAATCAACTAGCGAGCAATAATAATAAATCTCGGATGACAACACTTTATCAAAACAATCATAATATGATATAACAAGGTGGTATCTCGCTAGCCCTTTCTGAGACCGCAAAACATAAATGCAGAGCACCTTTAAAGACCAAGGACTGACTAGACATTGTAATTCATGGTAGAAGAGATCCAGTCAAGTCATACTCAATGTAAACTAACAGTAATGAATGCAAATGACAGCGGTGCTCTCCAACTGGTGCTTTTTAATAAGAGGATGATGACTCGGCATAAAAGTAAATAGATAGGCCCTTCGCAGAGGGAAGCAGGGATTTGTAGAGGTGCCAGAGCTCGGTTTTGAAATAGAGGTGAATAATATTTTGAGCGGTATACTTTCATTGTCAACATAACAACCAAGAGATGGCAATATCTTCCATGCTACACACATTATAGGCGGTTCCCAAACAGAATGGTAAAGTTTATACTCCCCCTTCCACCAACAAGCATCAATCCATGGCTTGCTCGAAACAACAAGTGCCTCCAACTAACAAGAGTCCCAGGGGGAGTTTTGTTTGCAATTATTTTGATTTAGTTTGCATAAAGTATGGGACTGGGCATCCCGGTGACCAGCCATTTATCTCGTGAGTAAGGAGCGGACTCCACTCCTCTTGAGAATAACCCACCTAACATGGAAGATACGGACAGCCCTAGTTGATACATGAGCTATTCGAGCATACAAAACAGGATATTTATTTGAAGGTTTAGAGTTTGGCGCATACAAATTTACTTGGAACGGCATGTAGATACCGTATATAGGTAGGTATGGTGGACTCATGTGGAATAACTGGGGTTTAAGGAGTTTGGATGCACAAGCAGTATTCCCGCTTAGTACAAGTGAAAGCTAGCAAAAGACTGGGAAGTGACCAGCTAGAGAGCGACAACAGTCATGAACATGCATTAAAATTAATCAACACCGAATGCAAGCATGACTAGGATATAATCCACCATGAACATAAATATCGTGAAGGCTATGTTGATTTTGTTTCAACTACATGCGTGAACATGTGCCAAGTCAAGTCACTTAAATCATTCAGAGGATGATACCACCCTATCATACCACATCATAACCATTTTAATAGCATGTTGGCACGCAAGGTAAACCATTATAACTCATAGCTAATCAAGCATGGCACAAGAAACTATGACCTCTAGTTGTCATTGCAAACATGTTTATTCATAATAGGCTGAATCAGGAACGATGAACTAATCATATTTAGAAAAACAAAAGAGGTCGAGTTTATACTAGCTTTTCTTATCTCAGCCAGTCCATCATATATCATCATAATTGCCTTTCACTTGCACGACCGAACGATGTGAATAATAATAATAGTGCACGTGCATTGGACTAAGCTGGAATCTGCAAGCATTCAATAAACACGAGAAGACAAGGCAATATGGGCTCTTTTGTCAGATAAACAATAATGCATATAAGAGCCACTTCAACAATTTAATTATGGTCCTCTCCTATCGAACCCCAAAGAAAAGAAAAGAAATAAAACTATTTACACGGGAAAGCTCCCAACAAGCAAAAGAAGAACAGGAAATATTTTTGGGTTTTCTTTTTAATTACTACTGCAAGCATGGAAATTAAACTGATTAAAAACTACAACTAAATTTTTTGGTTTTTTCATAAGGTTTATTAATCACACAAGAAGAAAGCATAAAAAGGAAAATAAACTAGCATGGATGATACAATGAAAAAGTATGAGCACTGACATCTAGCAATGAGTGTGTGAACATAGAAATACGTACTCCCCCAAGCTTAGTATTTTGGCCTAAGTTGGTCTATGGCCACGGCTGGCCTGGCGGATATCCATAATAGTAGTTGGGGTCGTACTGAGAAGAAGAAGAGGAAGACTCCGATTGCCACTGGCTGACAATCATCTCCGGATCCCACTGGTAATTAGACTGTCGTGAAGGATCAATTTGTGGTTCTGGCTCTGGCTCCTCAGCTAGTGCAGGGTTCCGGTAGGCGTGAATAGCCTTCAACGGAACATGGTACGTGCCTACAAACAAATCAAACAAAGAAGGAGCAGGCAGGGTAATAGTTTCAGGATGATGTTTGTTAAAGAACAATTGATATTTAAGTTCTCCTAACTATTCTTAACAATAAAATCATGTGCCACCATACTTTTATAATCTAGATAAACACGAGGCATCACTTTTTCTTCCTTCTCAGAATGCCTAATAGGTATGTTAAAAATGTGCAGCTAGGCGTGAGGCATAGATGCCTCCAAAGATGGGGCCCTTGGTACGGTTCATACTTAACCGTTTGGCAATAATGCCGCCCATACTAAAAGTGTTATCGCCGTATAAACCTTGGAGCAAAATAATAATATTAGGGGTACTAAGGTTTCCACAGTTTCCGTGACCAATTAAGCAACGACTAACAAATAATGCAAAGTAACATAAAACAGGAAAATGTATGCTAGTGATTCGTGCATCGGAAACCTTCCTTGTTTCCCCTACAGTGATAGTATCAATAAACCCCTCCACATCATCACGATGCGGTTCTTCTGTCTTTCCCTCAAAAGGGACTAAACAAATCCGACAAAAATCATAAAGTGACATCTCCTTATGCTCATCATATAAATGAAACTCCACCGTAGGTGGTGAGTTCCTAGAATGAAAATGAAAGTTTTACACAAAGGTATTTGTGAGTAAGAGATACTGATCGCATTGGTCGTGGAGGAAAGCGGTGAGGCCTGCATTATGAGCCAATTCATGAAAATCTTCATAAATCCCGGCTGCTCTTAAGAAATCCTCGGAAGGCCATTCACACGCCCGAACCTCCGCGGTGTGAGGCAGATTATACTTAGGCTTTGGTGCCTTTTCCTTCGAGCTTTGGCTCGGTGAGCACCTCAAAAGTCTCCTCATCATTTTCTGAAAAATTCTGAAATTTTTAGTAACTTCAAAATAAAAGTAAAACAAACTCAATAATATTGATATCAACTACTCCTACAAGTGCCTAGAGCCTATATCATGCATCAAAACTACTTGGAACCATAAATTTGACATGCAAGCTCAAGAACAGGGTCACCTAAGAAGCAAAAATTTGCAATGAATAAAGCACTAGAACAAAAACTAATTGGACCAATGGAGGATTCACATACCAAGGAACAATTCCTCACGTCCAGCAATTTATTTTAGAATTTTTGGGGCTCCAGATCTTGCGCTAGCTACAGATTACTACAGATTGTTCTGTTTTAGACAAATTCTGTTTTTCGTGTATTGTTTGCTTATTTTGATGAATCTATGGCTAGTAAAATAGTTTATAAACCATAGAGAATTTGGAATATGGTAGGTATAACACCAATATTAATAAAGAATGAGTTCATTATAGTACCTTGAAGTGGTCTTTTATTTTCTTTCGCTAACGGAGCTCATGAGATTTTCTACTTTAAGTTTTGTGTTGTGAAGTTTTCAAGTTTTGGGTAAAGATTTGATGGATTATGGAACAAGGAGTGGCTAGAGCCTAAGCTTGGGGATGCCCATGGCACCCCTAAGATAATCTAAGGACACCTAAAAGCCAAAGTTTGGGGATTCCCCAGAAGGCATCCCCTCTTTCGTCTACTTCTATCGGTGACTTTACTTGGAGCCATATTTTTATTCGCCACATGATATGTGTTTTGCTTGAAGCGTCTTGTATTATTTGAGTCTTTGCTTTTTAGTTTACCACAATCATCCTCGCTGTACACATCTTTTGAGAGAGCCATACATGATTTGGAATTTGTTAGAATACTCTATGTGCTTCGCTTATATCTTTTGAGTTATATAGTTTTTCTCTAGTACTTCACTTATATCTTTTAGAGCACGGTGGTGGATTTGTTTTATAGAAACTATTGATCTCTCATGCTTCACTTAGATTATTTTGAGAGTCTTAATAGCATGGTAATTTGCCTAAAATCCTAATATGCTAGGTATTCAAAGTTAGTAAAATTTTCTTAAGAGTGTTCTGAATACTAAGAGAAATTTGATGCTTGATGATTGTTTTGAGATATGGAGGTAATAATATCAAAGTCGTGCTAGTTGAGTAGTTGTGAAATTGAGAAATGCTTGTGTTGAAGTTTGCAAGTCCGGTAGCATGCACGTATGGTAAACGTTATGCAACAAATTTGAAACATGAGGTGTTATTTGATTGTCTTCCTTATGAGTGGCGTTCAGGGACGAGCGATGGTCTTTTCCTACCAATCTATCCCCCTAGGAGCATGCGCGTAGTACCGAGATTTTTGATGACTTGTAGATTTTTGCAGTAAGTATGTGAGTTTTTTATGACTAATGTTGAGTCCATGGATTATACGCACTCCCACCCTTCCATCATTGCTAGCCCCTTCGGTACCGTGCATTGCCCTTTCTCACCTTGAGAGTTGGTGCATACTTTGCCAGTGCATCCAAACCCCGTGATATGATACGCTCTTTCACACATAAACCTCCTTATATCTTCCTCAAAACAGCCACCATACCTACCTATTATGGCATTTCCATAGCCATTCCGATATATATTGCCATGCAACTTTCCGTCATTCCGTTCATCATGACACATTCATTATTGTCATATTGCTTAGCATGATCATGTAGTTGACATAGTATTTGTGGAAAAGCCACCATTCATAATTCTTTCATACATGTCACTCTTGATTCATTGCATATCCCAGTACACCGTCGGAGGCATTCATATAGAGTCATACTTTGTTCTAGTATCGAGTTGTAATCATTGAGTTGTAAATAAATAGAAGTGTGATGATCATCATTTTCTAGAGCATTGTCCCAAGTGAGGAATATATAAAAAAAGATAGAAAGGCCATAAAAAAAGAGAAGGCCCAAAAAAGGGAGAAAGGCCATAAAAAGAGAAAGGTCATATATATATAAAAAATGAGAGAAAAAGAGAGAAGGGACAATGTTACTATCCTTTGCCACACTTGTGCTTCAAAGTAGCACCATAATCTTCATGATAGAGAGTCTCTTGTTTTGTCACATTCATATACTAGTGGGAATTTTTCATTATAGAACTTGGCTTGTATATTCCAACAATGGGCCTCCTCAAGTGCCCTAGGTCTTCATGAGCAAGCAAGTTGGATGCACACCCACTAGTTTCTTTTGTGGAGCTTCCATACATTTATAGCTCTAGTGCATCCGTTGCATGGCAATCCCTACTCCTTACATTAACATCAATTGGTGGGCATCTCCATAGCCCATTGATTAGCCTCGTTGATGTGAAACTTTCTCCTTTTTGTCTTCTCCACATAACCCCCTCATTATATTCTATTCCACCCATAGTGCTATGTCCATGGCTCGCGCTCATATATTTCGTGAAAGTTTATAGGTTTGAGATTACTAAAGTATGAAACAATTGCTTGGCTTGTCATCGGAGTTGTGCATGATGAGAGCATTCTTGTGTGACGAAAACGAAACATGACTAAACTATATGATTTTGTAGGGATGAACTTTCTTTGGCCATGTTATTTTGAGAATACATAATTGCTTAGTTAGTATGCTTGAAGTATTATTATTTTTATGCCAATATGAACTTTTGTCTTGAATATTTCGGATCTAAATATTCATACCACAATTAAGAAGAATTACATTAAAATTATGCCAAGTAGCACTCCGCATCAAAAATTCTGTTTTTATCATTTACCTACTCGAGGACGAGCAGGAATTAAGCTTGGGGATGCTTGATACGTCTCCAACGTATCTATAATTTTTGATTGCTCCATGCTATATTATCTACTGTTTTGGACATTACTGGGCTTTATTATCCACTTTTATATTATTTTTGGGACTAACCTATTAACCGGAGGCCCAACCCAGAATTGCTGTTTTTTGCCTGTTTTAGGGTTTTGAAGAAAAGGAATATCAAACGGAGTCCAAATGGAATGAAACCTTCGGGAACGTGATTTTCTCAATGAACAAGACCCGGGAGACTTGGACCCTACGTCAAGCAAGGAAACAGGAGGCCACGAGGTAAGGGGGCGCGCCCTCCACCCTCGTGGGCCCCATGTTGCTCCACCGACATACTCCTTCCTCCTATATATATCCACGTACCCCCAAACGATCAGATAAGGAGCCAAAACCCTAATTCCACCGCCGCAACTTTCTGTATCCACGAGATCCCATCTTGGGGCCTGTTCTGGAGCTCCGCCGGAGGGGGCATCGATCACGGAGGGCTACTACATCAACACCATAGCCCTCCGATGAAGTGTGAGTAGTTTACCTCAGACCTACGGGTCCATAGTTAGTAGCTAGATGGCTTCTTCTCTCTTTTTGGATCTCAATACAACGTTCTCCCCCTCTCTTGTGGAGAACTATTCGATGTAATCTTCTTTTTGCGGTGTGTTTGTTGAGACCGATGAATTTTATGATCAAGTCTATCTATGAACAATATTTGAATCTTCTCTGAATTCTTTTATGAATTATTGGTTATCTTTGCAAGTCTCTTCGAATTATCAGTTTGGTTTGGCCTACTAGATTGATCTCTCTTGCAATGGGAGAAGTGCTTAGCTTTGGGTTCAATCTTGCGGTGTCCTTTTCCAGTGACAGTAGGGGCAGCAAGGCACGTACTGTATGTTTCCATCGAGGATAACAAGATGGGGTTTTCCTCATATTGCATGAGTTTATCCCTCTACATCATGTCATCTTGCTTAAGGCATTACTCTGTTTTTAACTTAGTACTCTAGATGCATGCTGGATAGCGGTCGATGAGTGGAGTAATAGTAGTAGATGCAGGCAGGAGTCGGTCTACTTGTCTCGGACGTGATGCCTATATACATGATCATACCTAGATATTCTCATAACTATGCTCAATTCTGTCAATTGCTCAACAGTAATTTGTTCACCCACCGTAGAATACTTATGCTCTTGAGAGAAGCCACTAGTGAAACCTATGGCCCACGGGTCTATCTTTATCATATTGATCTCCTACTACATAGTTATTTCCTTTGCTATTTACTTTGCCTTTATTTTACTTTGCATCTTTTATCATAAAAATGCCAAAAATATTATCATATCATATCTATCAGATCTCACTCTCGTAAGTGGCCTTATAGGGATTGACAACCCCTATTTGCGTTGGTTACGAGGATTTATTTGTTTTGTGCAGGTACGAGGGACTCGCGCGTAGCCTCCTACTGGATTGATACCTTGGTTCTCAAAAACTGTAACGCCCTCGATGCGGCTATATCTCCCACGTGTCGAAGCACGACTTAGAGGCATAACCGCATTGAAAGCAATGTCGCAAGTGAGGTAATCTTCACAACAACCCATGTAATACATTAAGGGAAAAGGATACATAGTTGGCTTACACTCGCCACTTCACACAATTACATGAATATAGCATTACATCACCCAGATACAATCAAGGTCTGACTATGGAACCAAAATGAAAGAAGACTACTCGAAATGCTACACAGATCCCCGATCGAACCCTAACTGGGCTCCACTACTGATCAACTGGAAAACGGAACAACCTAAAGAACACGATCTTCATAGAGCTCCTCCTTGAGCTGGGTTGCGTCACCTGCACGGTATCATCGGCACCTGCAAGCTGGTATTGGAAGTATGTGTGAGTCATGGGGACTCAGCAATCTCACACCCTCGCGAACAAGACTATTTAAGCTCATGGGTAAGGTAAAAGGTATGAGGTGGAGCTGCAGCAAGCGACTAGCATATATGGTGGCTAACATACGCAAATGAGAGCGAGAAGAGAAGGCAAAAGCACGGTCGAGAACTATGATCAAGAAGTGATCCTAGAACAACCTACGCCAAACATAACTCCAACACCGTGTTCACTTCCCGGACCCCGCCGAGAAGAGACCGTCACGGTAACACACACGGTTGATGTATTTTAATTAAGATCAACTTCGGGTTTTCTACAACCGGACATTAACAAATTCCCATCTAACCATAACCGCGGGCACGACTTTCGAAAGTTCAAATCCCTGTAGGGGTGTCCCAACTTAGCCCATCACAAGCTCTCACGGTTAACGAAGGATATTCCTTCTCCCAAGACAATCCGATCAGACTCGGCATCCCGGTTACAAGACATCCTCGACAATGGTAAAACAAGTCCAGCAAGACCACCTACTGTGCCGACAAATCCCGATAGGAGCTGCATATATCTCGTTCTCAGGTTACACTGGATAAGCTAAGCGTACGTGAGCCAACGTAACCCAAGTTGCCAAGGGACGGCCCCGCACGGTGCTCTGGGTTGGACCAACACTTAGACAAGCACTGGCCCGGGGGTTTAAAATAAAGATGACCCTTGGGCTGGCCTAACCCAAGGGAAAAAGAGGCTAGGTAGCGAATGGTAAAACCAATGTTGGGCCTTGCTGGAGGAGTTTTATTCAAGGCGAACTGTCAAGGGGTTCCCATTATAACCCAAACGTGTAAGGAACGCAAAATCCGGGAACATAACACCGATATGACGGAAACTAGGGCGGCAAGAGTGGAACAAAACACCAGGCATAAGGCCGAGCCTTCCACCCTTTACCAAGTATATAGATGCATTAATTAAATAAGAGATATTGTGATATCCCAATAAAATATCCATGTTCCAACAAGGAACAAACTCCAATCTTCACCTCAACTAACAACGCTATAAGAGGGGCTGAGCAAAGCAGTAACATAGCCAAACAATGGTTTGCTAGGACAAGGTGGGTTAGAGGCTTGGCTTAACAATATGGGAGGCATGATAAGCAAGTGGTAGGTATCGCAGCATAGGCATAGCAAAAGAGCGAGCAACTAGTAAGCAAAGATAGAAGTGATTTCGAGGGTATGGTCATCTTGCCTGAGACCCCGCAAGGAAGAAGAATGAGTCCATGAAGAAGACAAACGGACGTAGTCGAACGGATCCTCACAACTCCGGAACGAAACCAAAGCTAACGCGAGAAGCAACCCGGAAAGAAGCAAACAACATAGTAAACAACCATCACATAACATGGCATGATGCGCAAACAAGTATGATGCATGTCCGGTTTAAATATGCATGGCATGGAAAAGGGCACAAACAAAACTACAAGTTAAGTGGAGCTCAATATGCAACGAGTTGCATATTGACGGAACACCACATCAATTATTTAGTTCTCTCCCGGTTAGGTACTCAACAAATTTAAATGTTGGTTAACATGGCAAGAGGTGAAGCATAACAAAACTATACTATCTAAACAATTTAAATGGGGCCGGATCTAACAAATAACGAATCCGGTAAATCCCCATATGCCTTAGTAATTTATTGCAACAACAATTTAAATATTTTAATTGTTTTTATCATGATGCGGATGACATGAACAAGTTTATGTAATTTTTATTAAAAATTGACAAGAGCATTATGAAGCATTTTGTCATCATGGCGGAAACAAAAAGGGGTGCCACGACAACGATAACGGTAACGGTGCCACGGCAATGTTCCGATTCCGGTAACTCAATTGAGATACCGATGCAAAGGAGAAGTATGCGGATGCGTGCAAAAGATGGTGGGGCACTCCCGGATACCGGGTGTCCCATGAGTCGATGACAGTGACAAGGCAAAAGAGGGGCAACGTGCACCGACAATTCGAGCACGGCGCAAACCCGAAAATCTTATACAACACACAACATTCGTTCACGGGCGTCGTCTTGAGGGTTATACCTTTGAAGCGTGCATTATCGGAACGGATCGAATTCGGTGGTAGGGGTACACGTGTCTAAGGGGAAGTAGTTGTTCACGGGGTCGTCGTGGGAAGTATCGGTTCACGCGACGGTAGTTGAACTTGACGTTTGTGTTACACGGGTCTTCGGCGACAGTCGTCGTACATGGTTCGGAGTGGTACTTGACGATTTCGGAGACGGCGGAAGACGAACTTGGCGGTTCTCGTTGACCTAGTACTTGGCGTTATCTCCGGTTCGGTGATCGTTTTAGTCGTCGAACATCGAGGTATCCGGCCGCAGTGGTACTTGGTGAATCCCGAAACGGTCTTGGCGTCTTCGCGCGTAGGGGTACTTGTTCGTTTACTCCACGGTCTTGGCGGATCCACGCGAAGGTAGTGGTACTCGTCAAGAGGTACTCGGCGGTCGTCGTGTAGACGTTCTATGAAGAGGAACTTTCCAGTCGAATTCAAATCGAAGCAAAACCATGGAGGCCCCGGGTGGGCAGCAGCAAGGCAGGCTACAACACATGTCCGTGGCCCACGGAGAGGTCGAGCAGGACGCCGAGGAGGGCAGTAGAGGCGACGGACGGAGCAGAGGGGCCAAGACCATGGCGCAAGGAGGAGAAGCAGGGCCAAGTGCATGTCGGGGCGAGGAGCTCCTGGTCGCAGCGGCGCGGCGCCGGAGCATGGGCTCACCGGACGGAGCGGCACACGGCCACGGAGGATAGGGAGGACGCAGCGGGACGGCAGACAAGCGACGAGGAGGAGGCCAGGGGGCCTCGTTGGAGGTAGAGGTCGCTGGCGGGGTTGCGCGGTGGCGCTCGGCGTCCCTGGCGGTGCGGCGCTGGAGACGAACTCGAGAAGGAGAAGGGATGGACGGAGCTCGACGGGGCGACGTGCGGGCGCCGGACCACGGGCTTCGGGCGCGAGGAGGCGCCATGGAGGAAGGAGGCCAGGGCCTCGAGGCGGAGCAGCTCCGGGGCGGAGCTTTGAGCTCGCCCGGAAGCGGCCATGGAGAAGGGCGGCGCTGAGGCAGGGTGCGCGGGGCTCTCGGCCTTGAGCGGTGGCGGAGGTTGGTGGTGCTTGCGGGGCAGCGGAGGTCGCGGGCTGGCAGCGAGGAAGAGATCGAGAGGAGGGAGAGACCATGGGGATCGAGGAGCTGAGCGAGGCTGCGAAAGGGAAGCGAGGAGGAGATGGGATCGGGAGAGGAGTCGGGCAGCGGTCTCCCTGGCGGCGCTGGGAGAGATTGAGAGGGAGAGGTTCGCTGGGCCTAGGGTTAGGTGGGGTGTGGGCTGCGGCTGGAAGTAGATGGGCCGGTGGATGGCATTAGAGGCCGGCCCCGTGGAGAGGGAAAAGGCCTGGTTGGGCTCCTCTCTCCTTACTAAAAGAAAAGAGAAAAAACAGAGATTAAGAAAGAAAAGAAAGAGGGGGTTAGGAGAAGAAGTTGGACACGCAGATAATTTTCCCGGACTCACAAAAATGTGCTTGTTCCGGGAAAATAGAAAATGCCATGATTGAGAGATCTAAATTCAAATCCATTTGAATTTGATTCAAATGGTTTGAATAAGTTCAAGGTAATGAAGAGTCCAAAAGTATTCGGATTTTTAGTGGAGCTCCGGAAAAAGATAAAAGAATTTATGGGCGAAGTTTGAGGAGCAAACTCGAAGAAGAACTGACATGTGATTATTTGCAAGTGTGTTCATGGGTGATTCCGAAAATGGGATATTTAATATAGCTCCCTAATATCGGGAGGATATGTTATAAAGAGAATCACCATGTGAATTCCCACGATTTAAATGGATCAAAGATCCATACCATTTATTTAGTTGAGTTAAGAAAAAGAAAATACAAGATGGCATGATGACATGATGCAATGCACATGATGCAAAGATGAAATGCAACGGACCAAACAAAACACACATTGAAAACCCGAAAACCCTCGAAGGCATCTGAAGCTCCGGTCTTGGGGCGTTACAACACTCCACCACTACGAGAGGATCTCGTCCCGAGATCTAGGATGGCACCGGAGAGAAACGAAGGAGGAAGATAAGAGGTAAAACTAAGTTGCTTCTTTGACAAACGAGTGAAACCAAAGAACCTTGAGAAGTTGAATAACTGGAAAGAAACAATACAACGGAGATGAACAAAGTTGAAAACACTCCGTTAGAAAAAGAGGAACAAGGAACCTTACGGGAACCTTGTAGGTTGAAAGACATAAGAAAAAGGGTTGCAATGGACAAGAAGTACATGCAAGCACCCCGGTTGAAACGAGATGTACAAAGAACGATAAGGATCAAATATGACAACACTTCGGTTGGAAAAGGAAGGTAAAGAATATGAGCTTGGCAAAATGAAAGCACTTGGATGAGAGTCCGGTTAGAAGAGGAATAATAGACACAAGACTCCGGTTAAACAAGATAGAGAAGGAATAAGAATGATATAAATTGGACAGCACTCCGACTATAAATGAAAGGAATTGAATATGAACTATACAAGATGAGAGTATGCTTGATGAAATCAACAACACACTGCCTCTGGAGCTATCGAAAGAATTGCACGAGGGGTAAGAAGATTTCAGACAGCACTCCGGTTGAGAATGGAGGCAAAATTTGATAAGATGAGAGAGCTCGAAAGAAAACACGACACTCCGGTTGAATGGATAAGCAGAGAAAAGAACATGATCTTCACAAAACGAGATGATGAGTGAAGAGAGCATCATCACAATGCCTCCGGAAGAAATGAAAGAAATGAATTTACTGAATGGAGGAAAACAAGATCTTAAAAGAGCACGTTTACACGAGATGCTAGAACGGAGTTGTTGGACTATCAACAACGAAAGGATAAGATTGTTATGGCCTTATGTAAAACATCTCAAAACCTTGAGGTGAAATTCTACCACTACAGGAACGATAGATTGGATTGATATCAACAAGGAGACGAGAAACTTATTTCACCGGGAGGATAAAAGAAGAACTTGGGTCATTTATAAGCACCATAATTAGCAACAATCCTTAGGGAATGCTTTAGGTGAAATATAATCCAAGATAACTTCAATGAAGAGGTTGATGGATTGAGAAGAGATCATGCTCGAAGAAATTGATGGGTTTAAACTATCTCATACTTGACAACTTGCGAATCATGAAACATGAAGGGAAATTGTCAAGAAAGACATAACACCATCTCAAAAGATAAGGGAGAACAATTGCACTCCGGCTTGCAAGATGAAGAATGCTTGAGCTCCTTAGAAAAGAATCTCGATGAAAACTTCAAGAAGGAATTAAATCCTTTATGAAACATCATGTAGAGCCTCCATGAAGAACTCCGGTAATCAAAAGGATGACAAAATAAAGAGAAGTTGAGAATATAAGGTGTAGCCTTGGAATGATTAAGTGGAGCTTTGCGACGAGATAATGCGGAAAAACTTAAAACTACGAAAAAGAAAAGATGAAAACAATTGAAATAGAGAATTTGGTGAACCTCCGGAATAAGGAATAAAATTTACTCGATGAAACAAGAATAAGAATTACATTATGCTTATCCTTCACCAATTAAATTAATGGCAAGCAATGGATTTGGCATATAACTTATTCCCGTAGAAAAGATTAAGAGAGAAATAAATCAAACTTGAGAAGGTCTTCAACGAACCATCGGTAGGATTTGGAACAACGAATAAATTGATATGATAACCAAGGAAGAGAACTCTTGAACGAACCACCGTAAGAATTGAAAATGAACAAAGAAAACGAACACATCAGCAGGAGGAATTGGAAAATGAACGAAGATACTTGAGAGAATTTAGATGCAAGTGAACGAAGAGATCCTGAATTGATTAGAGAAAACTTGAACGAAGCACCGGTAAGATTTAGAGAACGAGAGCTGAAAGCTAGAATGAATAAATCTTCTGAAATGATGGGCTTCGGAGAAACAAACTGAAGGACTCCTGAATTGCTCCGGATGGGTGAAAAGAATTTTCACAATCAAAAACAATTATGAGAGGATGGCAACAAGCTAGAATGATGAATCTTTGAGAGAACGGATAAGATTTGGAGGAAAACTCTTCTTCGGTCTTCAAAATTTGAGAATTACGACGGGAAACACCACGAAGAATTGTTTAGCCACTCCAGAAGAATCACACGCGAAGAGGTTGAGCCAACGATGAAAAGAATTTGAAAGATCTTGGAGAAAGACATTTGACTGATGATAATTCATTCTTACGTCAAACTTCGAAATGAAATTTGAGGATAGCTCCGGGAAAAATAAGAAGAGTCAGGTAAGATCCTGGGAAAAGACCTGTGGGTTAGGGCCCACTCAAAAGTAACACCGTAGAACGATTCAAAAGAGAGAATGCACCGGTTGATTTAAATGGCTAGAATGAGATAACAATCTCGAAATAGGTTGAACCGAAGCAGAGTGGAAACACGAATCTTCGAGATATCTTGAGCACTCCGGAACAATTGAATAGCAAGCGGGAAAGATTATGAGGTGCACTGGCATAAGAAAAGCATTGAAACGAGGAAAAGATATGATCGACAAAGCTTGAATTGAATCCACCGGAGAAGAAAATGAGTGATGAGAGACGAACTTGAAGCTTCGTTAGCATCATCTTGAGAATCACCGGATAAGAATATTGATGGAAAAGGAATGGAGAAGCTTCCCATCAATAAAAGGATACTTGAATAAGAAATCTGAGTCCTCGAAGAAGAAGGGTGGGTGGGTGGGAAAACAAAGGCAATTTGGGACGTATGAAATGAACACCGTTGAGAAGAACTGAGATTGGATCTTGCAAATGTTGAAATGATCGGATCCACTTGAAGAGAAACACGCCGGTGAAAAAGATTGACAAGACAATCTCGATAATCAAGAAGGATTAGTATTCACATAGGCATATGAGAACACCACTTCAGAAAGGTATGGAATCAACATTTGACTTTGAAGAAACTCGAATACCACAATTCAAAACAAAACAAAGGATTAGCTTGCAGAATAAGCCGGAACAAACATATGATAGAGATTTCGTCCGAAGTTTTCGTGGTGGGGCCTACACGGGCTCGATCGTACAACACCATCATGTACAAAGCAGTGCACATGACATACGAAGCGTCCCCGAGTCGGCATAGCCAAGGATTCTTTAAGACACAACGAGACCACTATAAAACCAACCGTGGATAGGCGGACCACTAGACGTCGAACCCCAATTTCATATCATACATCTGTCGGAAAGATATCCTAAGAGCTACTTGAATTCCCACTTATAAACTCCCGAAATTTTCCAGTTATGCAATCAGGTGTTGGGGATACAGGGGAAGCATAATATCTCACCCAAAACTAGCAAATCTTACATCCAGCTGTATCCATCCTTCAACACATAACCAAGAAACCTTCGGAAATCATTTACCTCAACCTTCGAAAAGCATCCGTTATACGAGTTATGCCAATACTTTCGAACTCCCGCCCCAGTACTGGGTGGCGTCGAGGTTATCTCACCAACAACTGCAGAAAAGAGATTTTCGATGTCGGCGAACCTCAGGTATTCCAGAACCGCAACGATAAAATTGTGACGACAACACCTCGGAGCTCAACTCCCCGAGACACTGCCACAACCCCTAAATGTCAGGAGGCACGAAGAACAATGTTCTCGTCACAAAACCATCGAAATGATTCCAAGATACCCGCATGATTCTAAAAACAATTAGTGAAATTTGAGAAGAGAAGAGTCAAAACTCTATGTCAGGATGCCTTACCAGAGCGACGAAGGGACTAAGGAGTAAAAAGAAGTCCTAACTCTCCCATATATATAATTCCTAAATGACTCAAAACATTTTTCTAGACTCAACAACGCCAGCGATTCGATCAAGCAGGGGGATCCTAAGGTCGGGGAAGGCTCTGATTACCAACTTGTAATGCCCTCGATGCGGCTATATCTCCCACGTGTCGAAGCATGACTTAGAGGCATAACCACATTGAAAGCAATGTCGCAAGTGAGGTAATCTTCACAACAACCCATGTAATACATTAAGGGAAAAGGATACATAGTTGGCTTACACTCGCCACTACACACAATTACATGAATAAAGCATTACATCATCCAGATACAATCAAGGTCCGACTACGGAACCAAAATGAAAGAAGACTACCCCAAATGCTACACAGATCCCCGATCGAACCCCAACTAGGCTCCACTACTGATCAACTGGAAAACGGAACAACCTAAAGAACATGATCTTCATAGAGCTCCTCCTTGAGCTTGGTTGCGTCACCTGCACGGTATCATCGGCACCTGCAAGCTGGTATTGGAAGTATCTGTGAGTCACGGGGACTCGGCAATCTCACACCCTCGTGATCAAGACTATTTAAGCTCATGGGTAAGGTAAAAGGTATGAGGTGGAGCTGCAGCAAGCGACGAGCATATATGGTGGCTAACATACGCAAATGAGAGCGAGAAGAGAAGGAAAAAGCACGGTCGAGAACTATGATCAAGAAGTGATCCTAGAACAACCTCCGCCAAACATAACTCCAACACCGTGTTCACTTCCCGGACCCCGCCGAGAAGAGACCGTCACGGTAACACACGCGGTTGATGTATTTTAATTAAGATCAACTTCAGGTTTTCTACAATTGGACATTAACAAATTCCTATCTGCCCATAACCGCGGGTACGGCTTTGGAAAGTTCAAATCCCTGCAGGGGTGTCCCAACTTAGCCCATCACAAGCTCTCACGGTCAACGAAGGATATTCCTTCTCCCAAGACAATCCGATCAGACTCGGCATCCCGGTTACAAGACATCCTCGACAATGGTAAAACAAGTCCAGCAAGACCACCCGCTGTGCCGACAAATCCCGATAGGAGCTGCACATATCTCATTCTCAGGGCACACCGTATAAGCTAAGTGTGCTGGAGCCAACATAACCCAAGTTGCCAAGGGATGGCCCCGCACGGTGCTCTGGGTTGGACCAACACTTAGACAAGCACTGGCCCGGTGGTTTAAAATAAAGATGACCCTTGGGCTGGCCTAACCCAAGGGAAAAAGAGGCTAGGTGGCGAATGGTAAAACCAATGTTGGGCCTTGCTGGAGGAGTTTTATTCAAGGCGAACTGTCAAGGGGTTCCCATTATAACCCAACTGTGCAAGGAACGCAAAATCCGGGAACATAACACCGATATGACGGAAACTAGGGCAGCAAGAGTGGAACAAAACACCAGGCATAATGCCGAGCCTTCCACCCTTTACCAAGTATATAGATGCATTAATTAAATAAGAGATATTGTGATATCCCAATAAAATATCCATGTTCCAACAAGGAACAAACTCCAATCTTCACCTGCAACTAACAACGCTATAAGAGGGGTTGAGCAAAGCGGTAACATAGCCAAACAATGGTTTGCTAGGACAAGGTGGGTTAGAGGCTTGGCTTAACAATATGGGAGGCATGATAAGCAAGTGGTAGGTATCGCAGCATAGGCATAGCAAAAGAGCGAGCAACTAGCAAGCAAAGATAGAAGTGATTTGGAGGGTATGGTCATCTTGCCTGAGATCCCACAAGGAAGAAGAACGAGTCCATGAAGAAGACAAACGGATGTAGTCGAATGGATCCTCACAACTCCGGAACGAAACCAAAGCTAACGCGAGAAGCAACCCGGAAAGAAGCAAACAACATAGTAAACAACCATCACATAACATGGCATGATGCGCAAACAAGTATGATGCATGTCCGGTTTAAATATGCATGACATGGCAAAGGGCACAAACAAAACTACAAGTTAAGTGGAGCTCAATATGCAACGAGTTGCATATTGACGGAACACCACATCAATTATTTAGTTCTCTCCCGGTTAGGTACTCAACAAATTTAAATGTTAGTTAACATGGCAAGAGGTGAAGCATAACAAAACTATACTATCTAAACAATTTAAATGGGGCCGGATATAACAAATAACGAATCCGGTAAACCCCCATATGCCTTAGTAATTTATTGCAACAACAATTTAAACATTTTAATTGTTGTTATCATGATGCGGATGACATGAACAAGTTTATGCAATTTTTATTAAAAGTTGACAAGAGCATTATGAAGCATTTTGTCATCGTGGCGGAAACAAAAAGGGGTGCCACAACAACGATAACGGTAACGGTGCCACGGCAACATTCCGGTTCCGGTAACTCGATTGAGATACCGATGCAAAGGAGAAGTATGCGGATGCATGCAAAAGATGGTGGGGCACTCCCGGATACCGGGTGTCCCATGAGTCGACGACGGTGACAAGGCAAAAGAGGGGCAACGTGCACCGACAATTCGAGCACGGCGCAAACCCGAACATCTTATACAACACACAACATTCGTTCATGGGCGTCGTCTCGAGGGTTATACCTTTGAAGCATGCATTATCGGAACGGATCAAGTTTGGCGGTAGGGGTACACGTGTCGAAGGGGAAGTAGTTGTTCACGGGGTCGTCGTGGGAAGTAGCGGTTCACGCGACGGTAGTTGAACTTGACGTTTGCGTTACACGGGTCTTCGGCGATGGTCGTCGTACATGGTTCGGAGTGGTACTTCGGAGACGGCGGAAGACGAACTTGGTGGTTCTCGTTGACCTAGTACTTGGCGTTATCTTCGGTTCGGTGATCGTTTTAGGCGTCGAACGTCGAGGTCTCCGGCTGTAGTGGTACTTGGTGAATCCCGAAACGGTCTTGGCGTCTTCGCGTGTAGGGGTACTTGTTCGTTTACTCCACGGTCTTGGCGGATCCACGCGAAGGTAGTGGTACTCGCGAAGAGGTACTCAGCGGTCGTCGTGTAGACATTTTGTGAAGAGGAACTTGCCGGTCGAATTCAAATCGAAGCAAAACGATGGAGGCCTCGGGTGGGCAGCAGCAAGGCAGGCTACAACACATGTCCGTGGCCCACGGAGAGGTCGAGTAGGACGCCGAGGAGGGCAGGAGAGGCGACGGATGAAGCAGAGGGGCCAAGACCATGGCGCAAGGAGGAGAAGCAGGGCCAAGTGCGTGTCAGGGCGAGGAGCTCCTGGTCGCAGAGGCGCGGCGCCGGAGCATGGGCTCACCGGCCGGAGCGGCAGGCGGCCACGGAGGATAGGGAGGACGCGGCGGGACAGCGGACAAGCAACGAGGAGGAGGCCAAGGGGCCTCGTTGGAGGTAGAGGTTGTTGGAAATATGCCCTAGAGGCAATAATAAAATGATTATTATATTTCCTTGTTCATGATAATTGTCTATTATTCATGCTATAATTGTATTATCCGGAAATCGTAATACATGTGTGAATACATAGACCACAATGTGTCCCTAGTGTGCCTCTAGTTGACTAGCTCGTTGATCAACAGATAGTCATGGTTTCCTGGCTATGGACATGGGGATGTCATTGATAACGGGATCACATCATTAGGAGAATGATGTGATGGACAAGACCCAAACCTAAGCATAGCACAAAGATCGTGTAGTTCGTTTGCTGTAGCTTTTCTGGATGTCAAGTATCATTTCCTTAGACCATGAGATTGTGCAACTCCCGGATACCGTAGGAGTGCCTTGGGTGTGCCAAACGTCACAACGTAACTGGGTGACTATAAAGGTACATTACAGGTATCTCCGAAAGTGTCTGTTGGGTTGGCACGATTCGAGACTGGGATTTGTCACTCCGTATGACGGAGAGGTATCTCTGGGCCCACTCGGTAATGCATCATCATAATGAGCTCAATGTGTCAAGTGGTTGATCACGGGATCATGCATTACGGTACGAGTAAAGTGACTTGCCGGTAACGAGACTGAACAAGGTATTGGGATACCGATGATCGAGTCTCGGGCAAGTAACATACCGATTGACAAAGGGAATTGAGTACGGGATTGATTAGGTCCTCGACATCGTGGTTCATCCGATTAGATCATCAAGGAGCATGTGGGAGCCAACATGGGTATCCAGATCTCGCTGTTGGTTATTGACCAGAGAGTCGTCTCGGTCATGTCTGCTTGTCTCCCGAACCCGTAGGGTCTACACACTTAAGGTTCGGTGACGCTAGGGTTGTATAGATATGAGTATGCAGTAATCCGAAAGTTGTTCGGAGTCCCAGATGAGATCCTAGACGTCACGAGGAGTTCCAGAATTGTCCGGAGGTGAAGAATTATATATAGGAAGTGTAGTTTCGGCCATCGGGAAAGTGTTGGGGTCACCGGTATTGTACCGGGACCACTCGATGGGTCCCGGAGGTCCACCAGGTAGGGCCAACCATCCCAGAGGGCCCCATGGGCTGAAGTGGGGAGGGGAACCAGCCCATAGTGGGCTGGTGCGCCCCCCTTGGGCCCCCATGCGCCTAGGGTTGGGAACCCTAGGGGAGGGGGCGCCTCCACTTGCCTTGGGGGGGGGGGTACTCCACCCCTTGGTCGCCGG
>NC_041384.1:45917207-45936836 GCF_002162155.2 Triticum dicoccoides | reverse complement strand
CCCGCTAGGAGATCCCATCTCCTAGGGCCGGCGCACCCCCCTAGGGGGCCTATATAAAGGGGGGGGGGAGGGAGGGCAGCCACACCTCAAGCCTTGGCGCCTCCCTCTCCCCTGCTACACCTCTCCCTCTCGCAGAAGCTCGGCGAAGCCCTGCTACGATCACTGCTGCATCCACCACCACGCCGTCGTGCTGCTGGATCTTCATCAACCTCTCCTCCCCCCTTGTTGGATCAAGGAGGAGACGTCATCCGCTCCGTACGTGTGTTGAACGCGGAGGTGCCGTCCGTTCGGCACTTGGTCATCGGTGATTTGGATCACGGTGAGTACGACTCCCATCATCCCCGTTCTCTTGAACGCTTCCGCTCGCGATCTACAAGGGTATGTAGATGCACTCTCCTCTCATTGCTAGTTGACTCCATAGATTGATCTTGGTGAAACCTAGGAAATTTTTTTGTTTTCCGCAACGTTCCCCAACAGTGGTATCAGAGCTAGGTCTATGCGTAGTTACTATGCACGAGTAGAACACAAAGTAGTTGTGGGCGTCGATATTGTCAATTTGCTTGCCGTTACTAATCTTATCTTGATTCGGCGGCATCGTGGGATGAAGCGGCCCGGACCAACCTTACACGTACACTTACATGAGACCGGTTCCACCGACTGACATGCACTAGTTGCATAAGGTGGCTGGCGGGTGTCTGTCTCTCCCACTTTAGTCGGATCGGATTCGATGAACAGGGTCCTTATGAAGGGTAAATAGAAATTGGCAATTCACGTTGTGGTTTTGGCGTAGGTAAGAAACGTTCTTGCTAGAAACCTATAGCAACCACGTAAAAAATTGCAACAACAATTAGAGGACGACTAACTTGTTTTTGCAGCAAGTGTTTTGTGATGTGATATGGCCAAAGGTTGTGATGAATGATGAATGATATATGTGATGTATGAGATTGATCATGTTCTTGTAATAGGAATCACGACTTGCATGTCGATGAGTATGACAACCGGCAGGAGCCATAGGAGTTGTCTTTATTTATTTATGACCTACGTGTCAACATAAACGTCATGTAATTACTTTACTTTATTGCTAAAGCGTTAGCCATAGTAGTAGTAGTAGTAGATGACGAGACAACTTCAAGAAGACATGATGACGGAGATCATGATGATGGAGATCATGGTGTCATGCCGGTGACAAGATGATCATGGAGCCCCAAGATGGAGATCAAAGGAGCTATATGATATTGGCCATATCATGTCACTATTATTTGATTGCATGTGATGTTTATCATGTTTTTGCATCTTGTTTACTTAGGACGACGGTAGTAAATAAGATGATCCCTCATAATAATTTCAAGAAAGTGTTCCCCCTAACAGTGCGCTGTTGCGACAGTTCGTTGTTTCGAAGCACCACGTGATGATCGGGTGTGATAGATTCCAACGTCACATACAACGGGTGTAAGACAGATTTACACACGCAATATACTTAGGTTGACTTGACGAGCCTAGCATGTACAGACATGGCCTCGGAACACAGAAGACCGAAAGGTCGAGCATGAGTCGTATAGAAGATACGATCAACATGAAGATGTTCACCGATGTTGACTAGTCCGTCTCACGTGATGATCGGACACGGCCTAATCAACTCGGATCATGTTATACTTAGATGAATGGAGGGATGTCTATCTAAGTGGGATTTCATTGAATAATTTGATTAGATGAACTTAATTATCATGAACTTAGTCTAAAATCTTTACAATATGTCTTGTAGATCAAATGGCCAACGTTGTTCTCAACTTCAACGCGTTCCTAGAGAAAACCAAGCTGAAAGACGATGGCAGCAACTATACGGACTGGGTTCGGAACCTGAGGATCATCCTCATAGCTGCCAAGAAAGATTATGTCCTAGAAGCACCGCTAGGTGACGCACCCGTCCCACAGAACCAAGACGTTATGAACGCTTGGCAGACACGTGCTGATGATTACTCCCTCGTTCAGTGCGGCATGCTTTACAACTTAGAACCGGGGCTCCAAAAGCATTTTGAGCGACACGGAGCATATGAGATGTTCGAAGAGCTGAAAATGGTTTTCCAAGCTCATGCCCGGGTCGAGAGATATGAAGTCTCCGACAAGTTCTTCAGCTGTAAGATGGAGGAAAATAGTTCTGTCAGTGAGCACATACTCAAAATGTCTGGGTTGCATAACCGCTTGACTCAGCTGGGAGTTAATCTCCCGGATGACGCGGTCATTGACAGAATCCTTCAGTCGCTTCCACCAAGCTACAAGAGCTTTGTGATGAACTTCAATATGCAGGGGATGGAAAAGACCATTCCTGAAGTATTTGCAATGCTGAAATCAGCAGAGGTAGAAGTCAAAAAGGAACATCAAGTGTTGATGGTGAATAAAGCCACTAAGTTCTAGAAAGGTAAGGGTAAGAAGAACTTCAAGAAGGACGGCAAAGGAGTTGCCGCGCCCGGTAAGCAAGCTGCCGGGAAGAAGCCAAAGAATGGACCCAAGCCCGAGACTGAGTGTTTTTATTGCAAGGGAAGTGGTCACTGGAAGCGGAACTGCCCCAAATACTTAGCGGACAAGAAGGCAGGCATCACAAAAGGTATATGTGATATACATGTAATTGATGTGTACCTTACCAGTACTCGTAGTAGCTCCTGGGTATTTGATACCGGTGTGGTTGCTCACATTTGTAACTCAAAGCAGGAGCTGCGGAATAAGCGGAGACTGGCGAAGGACGAGGTGACGATGCGCGTCGGGAATGGTTCCAAGGTCGATGTGATCGCCGCCGGCACGCTACCTCTACATTTACCTATGGGATTAGTTTTAAACCTCAATAATTGTTATTTAGTGCCAGCTTTGAGCATGAACATTGCATCAGGATCTCGTTTAATACGAGATGGCTACTCATTTAAAAGTGAGAATAATGGTTGTTCTATTTATATGAGAGATATGTTTTATGGTCATGCTCCGATGGTGAATGGTTTATTCTTAATGAATCTCGAGCGTAATGCTACACATATTCATAGTGTGAATACCAAAAGATGTAAGGTTGATAATGATAGTCCCACATACTTGTGGCACTGCCGCCTTGGTCACATAGGTGTCAAACGCATGAAGAAGCTCCATGCAGATGGACTTTTAGAGTCTCTTGATTACGAATCATTTGACACGTGCGAACCATGCCTCATGGGTAAAATGACCAAGACTCCGTTCTCAGGAACAATGGAGCGAGCAACCAACTTATTGGAAATCATACATACTGATGTGTGCGGTCCAATGAGTGTTGAGGCTCGCGGTGGCTATCGTTATGTTCTCACCCTCACTGATGACTTGAGTAGATATGGGTATGTCTACTTAATGAAACACAAGTCTGAGACCTTTGAAAAGTTCAAGGAATTTCAGAGTGAGGTTGAGAATCAACGTGACAGAAAAATCAAGTTCTTGCGATCAGATCATGGGGGAGAATACTTGAGTCACGAATTTGGCACACACTTAAGAAAATGTGGAATAGTTTCACAACTCACGCCGCCTGTAACACCTCAGTGTAATGGTGTGTCCGAACGTCGTAATCGCACTCTATTAGATATGGTGCGATCTATGATGTCTCTTACCGATTTACCGCTATCATTTTGGGGCTATGCTTTAGAGACTGCCGCATTCACTTTAAATAGGGCTCCGTCGAAATCCGTTGAGACGACACCGTATGAATTATGGTTTGGGAAGAAACCTAAGCTGTCGTTTCTAAAAGTTTGGGGATGCGATGCTTATGTCAAGAAACTTCAACCTGAAAAGCTCGAACCCAAGTCGGAAAAATGCGTCTTCATAGGATACCCTAAAGAAACTGTTGGGTATACCTTCTACCTCAGATCCGAAGGCAAGATCTTTGTTGCCAAGAATGGGTCCTTTCTAGAGAAGGAGTTTCTCTCGAAAGAAATAAGTGGGAGGAAGGTAGAACTTGATGAAGTATTACCTCTTGAACCGGTAAGTGGCGCAGCTCAAGAAAATGTTCCTGAGGTGCCTGCACCGACTAGAGAGGAAGTTGATGATGATGATCATGAAACTTCAGATCAAGTTGCTACTGAACTTCGTAGGTCCACAAGGACACGTTCCGCACCAGAGTGGTACGGAAACCCTGTCTTGGAAATCATGTTGTTAGACAATGGTGAACCTTCGAACTATGAAGAAGCGATGGCGGGCCCGGATTCCGACAAATGGCTGGAAGCCATGAAATCTGAGATAGGATCCATGTATGAAAACGAAGTATGGACTTTGACTGACTTGCCCGTTGATCGGCGAGCCATAGAAAATAAATGGATCTTTAAGAAGAAGACAGACGCGGATGGTAATGTGACCATCTATAAAGCTCGGCTTGTCTCTAAGGGTTATCGACAAGTTCAAGGGGTTGACTACGATGAGACTTTCTCACCCGTAGCGAAGCTGAAGTCCGTCCGAATCATGTTAGCAATTGCCGTATTCTATGATTTTGAGATATGGCAAATGGACGTCAAAACGGCATTCCTTAATGGTTTCCTTAAGGAGGAATTGTATATGACGCAGCCGGAAGGTTTTGTCGATCCTAAGAATGCTGACAAGGTGTGCAAGCTCCAACACTCGATTTATGGGCTGGTGCAAGCATCTCGGAGTTGGAACATTCGCTTTGGTGAGATGATCAAAGCGTTTGGGTTTATGCAGACTTATGGAGAAGCCTGCATTTACAAGAAAGTGAGTGGGAGCTCTGTAGCATTTCTCATATTGTATGTGGATGACATACTGTTGATGGGAAATGATATAGAATTCTTGGAAAGCATAAAGGCCTATTTGAACAAGTGTTTTTCAATGAAGGACCTTGGAGAAGCTGCTTATATATTAGGCATCAAGATCTATAGAGATAGATCGAGACGCCTCATTGGTCTTTCACAGAGTACGTACCTTGACAAGATTTTGAAGAAGTTCAAAATGGATCAGTCAAAGAAGGGGTTCTTGCCTGTATTGCAAGGTACGAGATTGAGCTTGGCTCAATGCCCGACCACGGCAGAAGATAGAGAAAAGATGAGTGTCGTCCCCTATGCCTCGGCCATAGGGTCTATCATGTATGCTATGCTGTGTACCAGACCTGATGTAAACCTTGCCGTGAGTTTGGTAGGAAGGTACCAAAGTAATCCCGGCATGGAACACTGGACAGCGGTCAAAAATATCCTGAAGTACCTGAAAAGGACTAAGGAAATGTTTCTCGTTTATTGAGGTGACGAAGAGCTCGTCATAAAGGGTGACGTCTATGCTAGCTTCGACACAGATCTGGATGACTCTAAGTCACAAACCGGATACATGTATATTTTGAATGGTGGGGCAGTAAGCTGGTGCAGTTGCAAGCAAAGCATTGTGGCGGGATCTACATGTGAAGCGGAGCACATGGCAGCCTCAGAGGCAGCACACGAAGCAGTCTGGGTGAAGGAGTTCAGTACCGACCTAGGAGTCATACCCAATGCGTCGGGCCCGATGACTCTCTTCTGTGACAACACTAGAGCTATTGCCCTTGCCAAGGAGCCCAGGTTTCACAGGAAGACTAGGCATATCAAGCATCGCTTCAACTCCATTCGTGAAAGTGTTCAAAATGGAGACATAGAGATTTGTAAAGTACATACAGACCTGAATGTAGCAGATCCGTTGACTAAACCTCTCCCTAGAGCAAAACATCATCAACACCAGAATTCCATGGGTGTTCGATTCATCACAATGTAACTAGATGATTGACTCTAGTGCAAGTGGGAGACTGTTGGAAATATGCCCTAGAGGCAATAATAAAATGATTATTATATTTCCTTGTTCATGATAATTGTCTATTATTCATGCTATAATTGTATTATCCGGAAATCTTAATACATGTTGAATACATAGACCACAATGTGTCCCTAGTGAGCCTCTAGTTGACTAGCTCGTTGATCAACAGATAGTCATGGTTTCCTGGCTATGGACATGGGGATGTCATTGATAACGGGATCACATCATTAGGAGAATGATGTGATGGACAAGACCCAAACCTAAGCATAGCACAAAGATCGTGTAGTTCGTTTGGTGTAGCTTTTCTGGATGTCAAGTATCATTTCCTTAGACCATGAGATTGTGCAACTCCCGGATACCATAGGAGTGCCTTGGGTGTGCCAAATGTCACAACGTAACTAGGTGACTATAAAGGTACATTACAGGTATCTCCGAAAGTGTCTGTTGGGTTGGCACGAATCGAGACTGGGATTTGTCACTCCGTATGACGGAGAGGTATCTCTGGGCCCACTCGGTAATGCATCATCATAATGAGCTCAATGTGTCAAGTGGTTGATCACGGGATCATGCATTACGGTACGAGTAAAGTGACTTACCGGTAACGAGACTGAACAAGGTATTGGGATACCGGCGATCGAGTCTCGGGCAAGTAACGTACCGATTGACAAAGGGAATTGAGTACGGGATTGATTAGGTCCTCGACATCGTGGTTCATCCGATGAGATCATCGAGGAGCGTGTGGGAGCCAACATGGGTATCCAGATCCCGCTGTTGGTTATTGACCAGAGAGTCGTCTCGGTCATGTCTGCTTGTCTCCCGAACCCGTAGGGTCTACACACTTAAGGTTCGGTGACGCTAGGGTTGTATAGATATGAGTATGCAGTAATCTGAAAGTTGTTCGGATTCCCGGATGAGATCCTGGACGTCATGAGGAGTTCCGGAATTGTCTGGAGGTGAAGAATTATATATAGGAAGTGTAATTTCGGCCATCGGGAAAGTTTTGGGGTCACCGGTATTGTACCGGGACCACCGGATGGGTCCCGGGGGTCCACCGGGTGGGGCCACCCATCCCGGAGGGCCCCATGGGCTGAAGTGGGGAGGGGAACCAGCCCATAGTGGGCTGATGCGCCCCCCCCCTTGGTCCCCCCATGCGCCTAGGGTTGGGAACCCTAGGGGAGGGGGTGCCTCCACTTGCCTTGGGGGGGGGGGGCACTCCACCCCTTGGTCGCCGCCCCCGCTAGGAGATCCCATCTCCTAGGGCCGGCGCACCCCCCTAGGGGGCCTATATAAAGGGCGGGAGGGAGGGCAGCCACACCTCAAGCCTTGGCGCCTCCCTCTCCCCTGCTACACCTCTCGCAGAAGCTCGGCGAAGCCCTGCTGCGAGCACTGCTGCATCCACCACCACGCTGTCATGCTGCTGGATCTTCATCAACCTCTCCTCCCCCCTTGCTGGATCAAGAAGGAGGAGACGTCATCCGCTCCATACGTGTGTTGAATGTGGAGGTGCCGTCCGTTCAGCACTTGGTCATTGGTGATTTGGATCATGGCGAGTACGACTCCATCATCCCCGTTCTCTTGAACGCTTCTGCTCGCGATCTACAAGGGTATGTAGATGCACTCTCCTCTCGTTGCTAGTTGACTCCATAGATTGATCTTGGTGAAACGTAGGAAAAAAAATTGTTTTCTTGAACGTTCCCCAACAGAGGTTGCCGGCGGGGTTGCGCCGTGGTGCTCGGCATCCCTGGCGATGCGGCGCTGGAGACGAACCCGAGAAGGAGAAGGGATGGACGGAGCTCGACGGGGCGACGTGCGGGCGCCGGACCATGGGCTTCGGGCACGAGGAGGCGCCATGGAGGAAGGAGGCCAGAGCCTCGAGGCGGAGCAGCTCCGGGGCGGAGCTTTGAGCTCGGCCGGAAGCGGCCATGGAGAAGGGCGGCGCTGAGGCAGGGTGCGCGGGGCTCTCGGCCTTGAGCGGTGGCGGAGGTTGGTGGTGCTTGCGGGGCAGCGGAGGTCGCGGGCTGGCAGCAAGGAAGAGATCGAGAGGAGGGAGAGATCATGGGGATCGAGGAGCTGAGCGAGGTTGCGGAAGGGAAGCGAGGAGGAGATGGGATCGGGAGAGGAGTCGGGCAGCGGTCTCCCTAGCGGCGCTGGGATAGATCGAGAGGGAGAGGTTCGGTGGGCCTAGGGTTAGGTGGGGTGTGGGCTGCGGCTGGAAGTAGATGGGCCGGTGGATGGCATTAGAGGCTGGCCTCGTGGAGAGGGAAAAAGCCTGGCTGGGCTCCTCTCTCCTTACTAAAAGAAAAGAGAAAAAATAGAGATTAAGAAAGAAAAGAAAGAGGGCGTTAGGGGAAGAAGTTGGACACGCAGATAATTTTCCCAGACTCACAAAAATGTGCTTGTTCCGAGAAAATAGAAAAGGCCATGATTGAGAGATCTAAATTCAAATCCATTTGAATTTGATTCAAATGGTTTGAATAAGTTCAAGGTAATGAAGAGTCCAAAAGTATTCGGATTTTTAGTGGAGCTCCAGAAAAAGATAAAAGAATTTATGGGTGAAGTTTGAGGAGCAAACTCGAAGAAGAAAAGACATGTGATTATTTGCAATTGTGTTCATGGGTGATTCCGAAAATGGGATATTTAATATAGCTCCCTAATATCGGGAGGATATGTTATAAAGAGAATCACCATGTGAATTCCCTTGATTTAAATGGATCAAAGATCCATACCATTTATTTAGTTGAGTTATGAAAAAGAAAAGACAAGATGGCATGATGGCACGATGCAATGCACATGATGCAAAGATGAAATGCAACGGACCAAACAAAACACACAACGAAAATCCGGAAACCCTGGAAGGCATCTGAAACTCCGGTCTTGGGGCGTTACAGCTACTTTGCTGCATCATCCCTTCCTCTTCTGGGAAAACCAACGCAGTGCTCAAGAGTTAGCACGTGGTGACGATGATGATGTTCTACCGACGTAGGGCTTCGCCTAAGCACCGCTACAGTATTATCGAGGTGGACTATGGTGGAGGGGGCACCGCACACGGCTAAAAGGTCAAACGATCAATTGTTGTGTCTCTGGGGTGCCCCCTACCCTCGTATATAAAGGAGCAAGGGGGGAGGTGCGACCGGCCAGGAGGGGCGTGCTAGGAGGAGTCCTACTCCCACCGGGAGTAGGACTCCCTCCCTTTTCCTTGTTGGATTAGGAGAAGAGGGGAAAGAGGTGGAGGAGAAGAAGGAAAGGGGGGTGCCGCCCCCTTCTCCTTGTCCAATTCGGACTAGGGGGAGGGGCGCGCGGCCCTTGCCCTGGCCGCCTATCCTTTTCTCCACTAAGGCCCACTATGGCCCATTAACCCCGGGGGGTTTCGGTAACCCCTCCGGTACTCCGCTAAAATCCCGATTTCACTCAGAACACTTCCGATATCCAAATATAGGCTTCCAATATATCAATCTTCATGTCTCGACCATTTCGAGATTCCTCGTCATGTCCGTGATCATATCCGGGACTCCTAACAACCTTCGGTACATCAAAACATATAAACTCATAATATAACTGTCATCGAAACGTTAAGCGTGCGGACCCTACGGGTTCGAGAACTATGTAGACATGACCGAGACACGTCTGCGGTCAATAACCAATAGCGGAACCTGGATGCTCATATTGGCTCCCACATATTCTACGAAGATCTTTATCGTTCAAAACGGCATAACAACATACGTTGTTCCCTTTGTCATCGGCATGTTACTTGCCCGAGATTCGATCGTCGGTATCTCAATACCTAGTTCAATCTCGTTATTGGCAAGTCTCTTTACTCGTTCCGTAATACATCATCCCACAACTAACTCATTAGTTGCAATGCTTGCAAGGCTTAAGTGATGTGCATTACCGAGTGGGCCCAGTGATACCTCTCCGACAATCGGAGTGACAAATCCTAATCTCGAAATACGCCAACCCAACAAGTACCTTCAGAGACACCTGTAGAGCACCTTTATAATCACCCAGTTACGTTGTGACGTTTGGTAGCACACAAAGTATTCCTCCGGCAAACGGGAGTGGCATAATCTCATAGTCATAGGAACATGTATAAGTCATGAAGAAAGCAATAGCAACATGCTAAACGATCGAGTGCTAAGCTAACGGAATGGGTCAAGTCAATCACATCATTCTCCTAATGATGTGATCTAGTTAATCAAATGACAACTCATGTCAATGGCTAGGAAACATAACCATCTTTGATCAACGAGCTAGTCAAGTAGAGGCATACTAGTGACACTCTATTTATCTATGTATTCACACAAGTATTATATTTCCGGTTAATACAATTCTAGCATGAATAATAAACATTTATCATGATATAAGGAAATAAATAATAACTTTATTATTGCCTCTAGGGCATATTTCCTTCAGTGGTATCCTCTTTTGAACAATTTGAGTGGCTTGACTTGGCACATGTTCACGCATGTAGTTGAAACAAAATCAACATAGCCTCTATGATATTCATGTTCATGGTGCATTATATCCTACTCATGCTTGCATTCGGTGTTGATTAATTTTAATGCATGTTCATGATTGTTGTCGCTCTCTAGCTGGTCGCTTCCCAGTCTTTTTCTAGCCTTCACTTGTACTAAGCGGGAATACTGCCTGTGCATCCAATTCCATAAACCCCAAAGTTGTTCCATATGAGTCCACCATACCTACCTATATATAGTATCTACCTGCCTTTGCAAGTAAATTTGTATGTGCCAAACTCTAAACCTTCAAATAAACATTCTATTTTGTATGCTCGAATAGCTCATGTATCAACTAGGACTATTTATATCTTCCATGCTAGGCGAGTTATTCTCAAGAGGAGTGGACTCCGCTCCTCACTCACGAGAAAATGGCTGGTCACCGGGATGCCCAGTCCCATGCTTTATGCAAATCAAATCAAAATAACTGCAAACAAAACTCCCCCGAGACTCTTGTTAGTTAGAGGCACTCGTTGTTTCCAGCAAGCCATGGATTGATGCTTGTTGGTGGAGGGGGAGTATAAACTTTACCATTCTGTTTGGGTACCGCCTATAATGTGTGTAGCATGGAAGATATCGAGATCTCTCGGTTGTTATGTTGACAATGAAAGTATACCGCTCAAAATATTATTCATATCTATTTCAAAATCGAGATCTGGCACCTCTACAAATCCCTGCTTCCATCTGCGAAGGGCCTATCCATTTGCTTTTATGTTGAGTCATCATCCTCTTATTAAAAAGCACCAGTTGGAGAGCATCGCTGTCATTTGCATCCATTACTATTAGTTTACATTGAGTATGACTTGACTGGATCTCTTTTACCATGAATTACAATGTCTAGTCAGTCCTTGATCTTTAAAGGTACTCTGCATTTATGTTTTGCGGTCTCAGAAAGGGCTAGCGAGATACCATCTTGTCATATCATATCATGATTATTTTGAGAAAGTGTTGTCATCCGAGATTTATTATTATTGCTCACTAGTTGATTATGCCATTGATATGAGTAAACATGAGACCTAAATGTTATTGTGAATATGGTTAGTTCATAATCTTTGCTGAAAACTTGAATGCTGGCTTTACATATTTACAACAACAAGAGCAAATAGAGTTTGTAAAAGTTTTTCTTTATCACTTTCAGTTTATCAACTGAATTGCTTGAGGACAAGCAAAGGTTTAAGCTTGGGGGAGTTGATATGTCTCCATCGTATCTACTTTTCCAAACACTTTTGGCCTTGTTTTGGACTCTAACTTGCATGATTTGAATGGACCTAACCCGGACTCACGCTGTTTTCAGCAGAATTGCCATGGTGTTATTTTTGTGCAGAAATAAAAGTTCTCGAAATGACCTGGAAATCAACGGAGAATTATTTTGGAATATATAAAAAATACTGGAAGAAAGATCCACGTCAGGGGGGCCTCCACTGATACGTCCATTTTGCATCATGATTTTATATCGATATTTATTGCATTATGGGCTGTTATTACACATTATGTCACAATACTTATGCCTATTCTCTTATTTTACAAGGTTTACATAATGAGGGAGAATGTCGGCAGCTGGAATTCTGGTCTAGAAAAGGAGCAAATATTAGAGACCTATTCTGCACAGCTCCAAAAGTCCTGAAACTTCACAGAAGTTATTTCCAAAATATATAAAAAATACTGAGCGCAAGAAGTACCAGAGGGGGCCACCCACCAGCCACGAGGATGGGGGGCGCACCCTACCCCCTGGGCGCGCCCCCTGCCTCATGGGCCCCTGGTGGCCCTCCGATGCCCATCTTCTGCTATATGGAGTCTTTCGTCGAGAAAAAATCATAAGCAAGCTTTCGGGACGAGACTCTGTCGCCATGAGGCGGAACCTTGGCGGAACCAATCTAGGGCTCCGGCGGAGCTGTTCTGCCGGGGAAACTTCCCTCCGGGAGGGGGAAATCATCACCATCGTCATCACCAACGATCCTCTCATCGGGAGGGGGTCAATCTCCATCAACGTCTTCACCAGCACCATCTCATCTCAAACCCCAGTTCATCTCTTGTATCCAATCTTTGTATCCAAACCTCAGATTAGTACATGTGGGCTGCTAGTAGTGTTGATTACTCCTTGTAGTTGATGCTAGTTGGTTTACTTGGTGGAAGATCATATGTTCTGATCCATTATGCATATTAATACCCCTCTGATTATGAACATGAATATGCTTTGTGAGTAGTTACATTTGTTCCTGAGGACATGGGAGAAGTCTTGCTATTAGTAGTCATGTGAATTTGGTATTCGTTCGATATTTTGATGAGATGTATGTTGTCATCCCTCTAGTGGTGTCATGTGAACGTCGACTACATGACACTTCACCATTGTTTGGGCCTAGAGGGAGGCATTGGGAAGTAATAAGTAGATGATGGGTTGCTAGAGTGACAGAAGCTTAAACCCTAGTTTATGCGTTGCTTCGTAAGGGGCTGATTTGGATCCCTATGTTTCATGCTATGGTTAGGTTTACCTTAATACTTCTGTTGTAGTTGCGGATGCTTGCAATGGGGGTTAATCATAAGTGGGATGCTTGTCCAAGTAAGGACAATACCCAAGCACCGGTCCACCCACATATCAAATTATCAAAGTACCGAACGCGAATCATATGAACGTGATGAAAACTAGCTTGACGATAATTCCCATGTGTCCTCGGGATCGCTTTACTTCATATAAGAGTTTGTCGAGGCTTGTCCTTTGCTACAAAAAGGATTGGGTCATCTTGCTGCACTTTATTTACACTTGTTACTTATTACTCATTACCAATTACCTTATCACAAAACTATCTGTTACCGATAATTTCAGTGCTTGCCGAGAATAGCTTACTGAAAACCGCTTATCATTTCCTTCTGCTCCTCGTTGGGTTCGACACTCTTACTTATCGAAAGGACTACGATAGATCCCCTATACTTATGGGTCAAGACTCTTTTTTGGCGCCATTGCCGGGGAGTGAAGCGCCTTTGGTAGGTGGAATTTGGTAAGGAAAAATTTATATAGTGTGCTGAAATTTACTGTCACTTGTTACTATGGAAAGTAATCCTTTGAGGGGCTTGTTCGGGGTATCTTCACCCCGACCGGTAGATCAAATAGTTGCTCCTCAACCTACTGGACCTACTGAAAATGAAAATGTTTACTTCGAAACTCCTTCGGGTATGATAGAGAAACTGCTAGCTAATCCTTTTGCAGGAGATGGAACATTGCATCCCGACTTACACTTAATCTATGAGGATGAAGTTTGTGGATTGTTTAAGCTTGCAGGTATGCCCGATGATGTTATCAAGAAGAAGGTATTCCCTTTATCTTTGAAGGGAGATGCATTGACAGGGTATAGGCTATGTGATGATATGGGATCATGGCATTATAAGCGATTGAAATTGGAATTTCACCAGAAGTTTTATCCTATGCATCTTGTTCATCGTGATCGTAATTATATATATATATATATATAATTTTTGGCCTCGCGAAGGAGAAAGCATCTCTCAAGCTTGGGGGAGGCTTAAGTCAATGTTTTATTCATGCCCCAATCATGATATCTCAAGAGAAATGATTATTCAAAATTTTTATGCTTGGCTTTCTGACAACAATCGCTCCATGCTTGATACTTCTGGTACTGGTTCCTTTATGATGAAGACTATTGAATTCAAATGGAATTTATTGGAGAGAATTAAACGCAACTCTGAAGATTGGGATCTCGACGAAGGTAAGGAGTCAGGTATAACACCTAATTTTGATTGTGTTAAATCTTTTATGGATACCGATGTTTTCCGTAAATTTAGTCCTAAATATGGACTTGACTCTAAGATAGTGGCTTCTTTTTGTGAATCCTTTGCTACTCATGTTGATCTCCCTAAGGAGAAGTGGTTTAAATATATTCCTCCCATTGAAACAAAAGTAGTTGCACCTATTAAAGTTCAATAAAAAACTATCACTTATGATGATCCTGTTGTTCCCATTGCTTATGTTGAGAAACCACATTTCCCTGTTAGAATAAAGGATCATGCTAAAGCTTCAACTATGGTTCGTAAAAGTTATATTAGAACTTATACACCTCCTGAGCAAGTTAAAGTTGAACCTAATATTGCTATTGTTAAAGATCTCTTGGCCGATAATATCGATGGGCATGTTATTTATCTCTGTGATGAGACTGCTAGAATTGCTAAACCTGGTGCTAAAGATAAACATAGACCTGTGGTAGGCATGCTTGTTATTTCTGTTAAAATAGGAGATCATTGTTATCATGGCTTGTGTGATATGGGTGCTAGTACTAGTGCAATACCTATTTCCTTATACAAAGAAATTATGCATGATATTGCACCAGCTGAGATAGAAGATATCGATGTTACCATTAAGCTTGCTAATAGAGATACTATTTTACCAATTGGTATTGTTAGAGACGTTGAAGTCTTGTGTGGGAAGGCTAAATATCCTGTTGATTTCCTTGTTCTTGGTTCCCCTCAAGATAGCTTTTGTCCTATTATATTTGGTAGACCCTTCTTGAATACTGTTAATGCTAAGATAGATTGCAAGAAGGATGTTGTTACTATTGGTTTGGATGATATGTCTCATGAGTTTAATTATTCTAAATTTCGTAGACAACCCCGCGATGAAGAATTGCCTAGTAAAGATGAAATTATTGGTCTTGCTTCTATTGTTGTGCCTCCTAATGATCCTTTAGAACAATATTTGCTCGACCATGAAAATGATATGTTCATGAATGAAAGAAGGGAAATAGATGAAGTATTCTTTAAACAAGGACCTATTCTGAAACACAACTTGCCTGTTGAAATCCTAGGGGATCCTTGTAACGCCCCGAGACCGTTGCACCAGGTGTCTTCCAGTTATTCCTTGTTGTTGCCTTGTCATTTGCTTGCGTGTCGCATCTTACCATGTCATCATGTGCATTACATCATCATGTTTTCAGAACTTGCATCCGTCCCGGCCTCCCCGTTTCTTCCGTTGTCCGTTCTGAGTCCAGACACACTTGCACGCGCCCGCGGCATGTCCGAAATAGTATTTTATAAGTGGCCGGAAAATGTTCTCGGAATGGGTTGAAAGTTGGCATGCGGTGTTTTTATGTTGTAGGTAGGCCGCCCGCCAAGTTTCATCGCAATCGGAGTTCGTTTGATAGCCCAACCATTAAACTATAGTGGCATAGTAGTCGGTCTTTTCGTCAGACGTTTTCGGTCTCCGGAAACAGATGTTGGGCCCTCTCTCTCTTTTCTCCCCTCGCAGTCTCGCCACAGCCCACCTAGTCCATCCTCCTACCCCTCTTCGCGTCCGGAGCCGTCCGATGTGATCGCACGGTCCGAACCCTCTCTGCACAATGCATCGAACCCCTCGTGCGCGTCCGGAAGATGTCCCGGACCTGACCCGCTTAGTCGTCACCGTTGGATTCAGATCATCCCCAAACATCTACAAAACATCACCGTTTTCTTATTTGGACTCCCTAGTCTATTTTTCCCGGAACGTCCGATTACGATCAGAGGGACCAAACCGCCCTAAACTGATCTGAATCGCTATATATAGTGTCCCTTTGTCCATTTCTAGACTAACCCTAAATTCTAGGCAGTTGTCCCTCGCGCCGCCGCCAGCAACATCTTCATCGGGATCTTGCCCGATCCACCAACCAACCCAGCGCCTCCACTGTTTTCCCCGAGCCAATCAACCAGCTCCTCCCGATCCATCCAGCCTCCTCCCCTCGATCCACCCATCCACCTCTGTCTCTGTCCTCGTGCTCCTGGCCGCGACCGCCACCGCTCAGGCGCCCGGAGCAGCCCCCGTCGTCCTTCACCTGCAGGCACCATTGCCATGCCTCGTCGCCCGCCCGCATGCTCATGGACGCCCGAGGTGGTGCCTCTTTTTTCCCTCCTCTGTTCGATCCCGAGTGGATCGTGAGCTCCAGCGCCTCCCCGCCGCCTTGCGCGTCCACGCCGCCGGTGACAATAGTAATAGCAGGTCATGCCGCCGACCTCGTCCCACTCATTCCCTTCCCTGGCTCTCTTTCTTCCTTCTTTTCTCTCTCTTTCTCACCTCTCTCTCTCCAGGTGCTCAACCACTCTGCTATCGACCCCGCTCGCCAGGAAAACCACGGCCATGGCTACCCGAGGCTCGTCATGGGTCATTCAGGTCCTCACCGTGCCAACTCCATCTCTTCCTCGCAGGACCAGGGCCTTCTGCTCGCTGGTGGGCGCCTCCTCTGCCGCTCGTGTTCTCCCTTCCTCTTTTGTTTCCCTCTCCTTCTTACCAGAGAGCCGCCGCCATCTTCTTGCAGCTCGCCAGCCATGGAACTCGAATGCGTGCCCCGAACCGTCTCCATGCGCAGGATTGGCTCCATCCCGAGGCCGCCGGACCCCGTCTGCCCCGCTGCATCGCCGGATCCGGCCGCCAGGACACTTCAGCGCCGCCGCTTCCTTCCTCCTGATGATGTTTCTATTTCTTCAGAAACGAGAGCATCAGCGGCTTGCTCGGTTCAGTCTGGCGTTGACCCCGTCGGCAGGCCCAGCACCCCCCCTTCCAGCCTGCCTCTTCCACAACCCGGGCCAAAGACCTCAAGGGCCCGGAGTGAGCAGACCCCGCCCCTGTTGCTTTTTGGGCCGGCCTCTGTTTTGGCCCATTCATGTTTTTTTTCCAGATCTACGAATTTCCTAATTATTTCAGTAAAAAGTTTTGCAGAAAACCCCCCAAGCATCATGCATTTAATAACTGTTGAACCGTGCATCGGATTAAAACAAACTTAATATGAAAGATGCTTAGAATTTTGTGTAGATTCATATTGTGCAACTTTCATCTATATTTAAAATGTTTAAAATGTTGTTTGTTTAAATATTGCCTATTGCCATGCTAAAATGATTTATTCCATAACTAAATAAACGTAGCTCCAAACCTAACAAACTTTATATGTAAATGGGGTAGAAAAATGCCTAGTTTAACATGGTGTACTTGCTTTGCATATTTAACAACTCTAAAATTGTGTTTAGGGCAGATCAGTACCAAACCTAAAATATGCATATGAGGAGTTTCTGGACTTGTTGTTTTCTTGTTCCGGCCTCATTTAAACTTGCCTAGATTAGATAGTTTGTTCATGCTTCACCTCTTGCCATGCTAACAACATTTAATCTTGTTGGGCACATAAACGAGAGAGAACTAAATAAGTCATGTTGTGTTTTCTTCAATATGCAACTCCGTTGCATAATGAGCTCCACTTAATTTGTAGGATTGTTTGTGCACTTTGCCATGCCATGCTTCATTAAACCGGACATGCATCATACTTGTTGTGCATCATGCCATGTTCATGTGTTGGTTGTCTACTATGTTGTGTGCTTCTTTCCGGTGTTGCTTCGTCGAGTTGGTTCCGATAACGTCGCATTTGTGAGGAATCGTTCTACTACGTCCGTTTGCCTTCTTCATGGACTTGTTCTTCTTCCTTGCGGGATTTCAGGCAAGATGACCATACCCTCGAAATCACTTCTATCTTTGCTTGCTAGTTGCTCGCTCTTTTGCTATGCCTATGCTGCGATACCTACCACTTGCTTATCATGCCTCCCATATTGTTAAGCCAAGCCTCTAACCCAACTTGTCCTAGCAAACCATTGTTTGGCTATGTTACCGCTTTGCTTAGCCCCCTCTTATAGCGTTGTTAGTTGCAGGTGAAGATTGGAGCTTGTTCCATGTTTGGAACATGGTTATTTTGTTGGGATATCACAATATCTCTTATTTAATTAATACATCTATACACTTGGTAAAGGGTGGAAGGCTCGGCCTTATGCCTGGTGTTTTGTTCCACTCTTGCCGCCCTAGTTTCTGTCATATCGGTGTTATGTTCCCGGATTTTGCGTTCCTTACATGGTTGGGTTATAATGGGAACCCCTTGACAGTTCGCCTTGAATAAAACTCCTCCAGCAATGCCCAACATTGGTTTTACCATTCGCCACCTAGCCTCTTTTTCCCTTGGGTTCTGCAGACTCAAGGGTCATCTTATTTTAACCCCCCGGGCCAGTGCTTCTCTAAGTGTTGGTCCGAACTGAGCTGCCTGCGGGGCCACCTCGGGGAAACTTGAGGGTTGGTTTTACTTGTAGCTAGTCTCATCTGAGTGTGCCCTGAGAATGAGATATGTGCAGCTCCTATCGTGATTTGTTGGCACATTCGGGCGGTGTTGTTGGACTTGTTTTACCATTGTCGAGGATGTCTTGTAACCGGGATGCTGAGTCTAATCAAATTGTCTTGGGAGAAGGAATATCCTTCGTTGACCGTGAGAGCTTGTGATGGGCTAAGTTGGGACACCCGTGCAGGGATTTGAACTTTCGAAAGCTGTGCCCGCGGTTATCGGCAGATGGGAATTTGTTAATGTCTGGTTGTAGAAAACCTGAAGTTTATCTTAATTAAAATACATCAACCGCGTGTGTAACCGTGATGGTCTCTTCTCGGCGGAGTCCGGGAAGTGAACACGGTGTTGGAGTTATGTTTGCCGTAGGTTGTTCTAGGATCACTTCTTGATCATAGTTTCTCGACCGCGCTTTGCCTTCTCTTATCGCTCTCATTTGCGTATGTTAGCCACCATATATGCTAGTCGCTTGCTGCAGCTCCACCTCATACATTTTACCTTTCCTATAAGCTTAAATAGTCTTGATCGCGAGGGTGTGAGATTGCTGAGTCCCCGTGACTCACAGATACTTCCAAAACCAGTTTGTAGGTGCCGATGATACCGTGCAGGTGACGCAACCAAGCTCAAGGAGGAGCTCGATGAAGATCTTGTCCTTTGTGTTGTTTCGTTCTAGTTGATCAGTAGTGGATCCCAGTTGGGGTCGATCGGGGATCTGTGTAGCTTTTGGGGTAGTCTTTGTGACGCCCGGGTAATCAAGCTACAGTGACCCTGCGCTAATGATGCCACGTCACCTAGGTTACTGTTGGTAAACTCGTGTTAGTTCAAAACGATTCAAATTCAAATTTAAAATATAGGCAAACAACAAAAGTTTTTCAAAATTTAAAACAAAAATGTTCGGGAAATGCCATATTTTACATAAGTCAATATGGTGTAATAGACACAATTTTATCAAATGTCTAAATGATTTAAACTGATTTAAAACACAAAAGTAAATAAATAAAAGAAAAGAAAACAAGACTAAAACAAAACAAAAGAGAAGAACCCCCCCCCGGGGCTCCGGCCCAGCAGGCAACCGGCCCAACTGGGCCACGACCTGCCAGGCCGGCCCAAATCCCCACTGGCCCCAACCGGCCCACCCCGTGCCCCATAACCTCCCCCACTCCCCCACGGACCCACCGACACTCCCCCGCACCCCCCTCGCAAAATATCTCTCCCCCTCT
>NC_041384.1:45909454-45916644 GCF_002162155.2 Triticum dicoccoides | reverse complement strand
GTGGACTGGCCCTAGCTCACCGGCGCCCTGCTGTTCCTGCCCGCAACCGCCCATGCCTCGTCCCGGCCGTATGGCTCGACCACGGCCATTCCCCCTTTGGCCCTCGGCCTCATCTGACGGCTCACCCCTTCGCAGCTGCTCGCCGGCCACCGCTCCGGCCGCCTGGCCGGCGCCGTCGCCACCGGCGCCCCGCATCGCTTTGTTGGGCTGCGCCCGCAGCGCCCAGCGCCCACGCCCGTTCGGGCGAGCGCCCGCACCCGCGCCCGTTTAGCCTCATGGGCCACTGACCACAGGGGCCCACGCCCCAGAACGTTAAAAAAAGAGAGAATAAAAAATAAAAAATAATAAATAAAAATAATTATTATTTAATTAATTATCTAATGAATTAATTAAGTTAATTAATCCGGATTAATTAATTTAATTAACTAGTTAGGTTAATTAAATAGTAATTAAATTAACTAATCTGTAATTAACCTAAACAGTATATGACAGGTAGGTCCCACTGGACCCACCTGTTAGGTTGACCAAGTCAACTCTGTTGACTGCTCATGTCAGCATGACATCATGCTGATGTCATTAATCTGTTTTCTGAATTAATTAAATAATTAATTAAATTCCATAAATTAATAAAATCTTTAGAAAATCATATCTTTTAATCCGTAACTCGGATTAAAATATTTTCAACATGAAAGTTGCTCAGAACAACGGGACGAATCCGGATACGCAGTCCGTTCGTCCGCCACACACCCCTAACCTATCGAACCCGCAACTTTCCCCCTCCGGCTCCTCTGCCCGAAAACACGAAACACCGGGGATATTTTCCCGGATGTTTCCCCCCTTAACTGGCATCACCTCATACCACGTCAGGTCACGCCTAGCATCGTTACTTGTCATGTCATGCATCGATATGCATCTGTTTACATGGTATTCATTGTTTCTTCCCCCTCTTCTCTCCGGTAGATTACGAGACCGACACTGCTGCTGCCCAGTTAGACTACGGAGTTGACGACCTCTCTCTCTTGCCAGAGCAACCAGGCACGCCCCCCCTTGATCACCAGATATCGCCTATTCTACTCTATACTGCTTGCATTAGAGTAGTGTAGCATGTTACTGCTTTCTGTTATACCTATCCTGATGCATAGCCTGTCCTTGATACTACTATTGTTACCTTTACCTGCAATCCTATATGCTTACTATAGGATGCTAGTATATTCATCTGTGGCCCTACATTCTTGTCCGTCAGCCGTGCTATACTATCGGGCCGTGATCACTCGGGAGGTGATCACGGGTATATACTATATACTTTATACATGATACATGTGGAGACTAAAGTCGGGTCGGCTGGTGGAGCACCCGCGAGTGGATCTTTGTGGCGGAGCGACAGGGCAGGTTGAGACCGCCTAGGAGAGAGGTGGGCCTGGCCCTGTTCGGCGTTCGCGGATACTTAACACGCTTAACGAGATATTGGTATTTGATCTGAGTTGGCTACCAGCCTATACGCACTAACCAACTACGTGGGAAAGATATGGGCACTCGGCGTCGTGGTATCAGCCGAAGCACTTCGTGACACCAGCGACTGAGTGGTGCGCGCCGGATTGGAATGTAAGCCTGCTCTTGTATTAAGGGGGCTAGTTCTGCTTTCGGCCGCGTACGCAACGTGCAGGTGTGCTATGGGCGATGGGCCCAGACCCCTGTGCGCTTAGGTTTAGACCGGCGTGCTGGCCTCTCTGTTGAGCCTAGGTGGGGATGCGACGTGTTGATCTTCCGAGGCCGGGCATGACCCAGGAAAGTGTGTCCGGCCAAATGGGATCGAGCGTGTTGGGTAAGTTGGTGCACCCCTGCAGGGAAGTTAATCTATTCGAATAGCCGTGATCTTCGGTAACAGGATGACTTGGAGTTGTACCTTGACCTTATGACAACTAGAATCGGATACTTAATAAAACACACCCTTCCAAGTTCCACAGACAACCCGGTGATCGCTTTTCCACAGGGCGACGAGGGGAGGATCGCCGGGTAGGATTATGCTTTGCGATGCGACTGGAGATGCGACTGGAGATGCTACCTGGAGATGCTACTTGGAGATGCTACTTGGAGGACTTCAATCTACTCTCTTCTACATGCTACAAGATGGAGGCTGCCAGAAGCGTAGTCTTCAACAGGATTAGCTATCCCCCTTTTATTCTGGAATTCTGCAGTTCAGTCCACCGATATGGCCCTTTACACATATACCCATGCATATGTAGTGTAGCTCCTTGCTTGCGAGTACTTTGGATGAGTACTCACGGTTGCTTTTCTCCCTCTTTTCCCCTTTCCCTTCTACCTGGTTGTCGCAACCAGATGCTGGAGCCCTGGAGCCAGATGCCACCGTCGACGATGATTCCTACTACACTGGAGGTGCTTACTACTACGTGCAGGCTGCTGACGACGACCATGAGTAGTTTAGGAGGATCCCAGGAAGGAGGCCTGCGCCTCTTTCGATCTGTATCCCAGTTTGTGCTAGCCTTCTTAAGGCAAACTTGTTTAACTTATGTCTGTATTTAGATATTGTTGCTTCCGCTGACTCGTCTATGATCGAGCACTTGTATTCGAGCCCTCGAGGCCCCTGGCTTGTATTATGATGCTTGTATGACTTATTTATGTTTTAGAGTTGTGTTGTGATATCTTCCCGTGAGTCCTTGATCTTGATCGTACACATTTGCGTGCATGATTAGTGTACGATTGAATCGGGGGCGTCACAACTTGGTATCAGAGCCAACTGCCTGTAGGAATTCCCCCTTCCATACTCCTTGGCCGAAGTCGAGTCTAGACATTGCAAAACTTTTACTAACATGGATGTGTGCCTTACGGGCCCACGTCGCCATCTGGGTGGTATTAGGATCTTTTACTCCTCGATCCTTACTCTGGGACTCTGAGCTCTCTTCTATTCGGTTTAAATGAATTTTGCTAAATCTAACATTAGGATCTCGTTATCTCTTTCACCCGGAGAGCCCCTTATTACTGATGATCGTGTGCTGCACGCGGAGACCCTGAAGATACTCTCCGCTGTTAACCCGAGAACTTGTGTTCATCGCGTTTGCAATTCCCTTCCACCATCAACCCTTATGGATAACTACTTGTAGTTGTTATTCTTACATTCATCCCCAGTTGGTCTTGTTATTACAAGATACCCCGAATTACTCGTCGATGTTTCGATAATCCTTTAAGCTTACTGCCTTGCAGTTATTTGTCACCTGAATACCCCTATGGAAAATTCTCACACTTATCGAGTATCCGCTCATCCCCCAGTTGTTCATGTGTTTAACAATGGTCTTCGAAATACTATTCGATCTTCCGAAAATCCCGATCAGCCTATTGCTCTTGAAATTCTCGCTTTCTTAAATTGTGGTTAATCCGATAAGTTTCGTAATCTTATTGGCCTCCCTTGTCTTTATCATTTTAAGTCCGTTGATTCAATATGTTGAGGATGCCCGCATTCCTCAGTCGAATCCTAGGATTCATCCTTCCGGCTCAGACGTCATTTGGATATGAGTTGGTTCTTGACCAATCAATGCCTTGATCGTTTGTGCTTCTAAGTCTATTGAACTTATTCATTTTTGATCAGAACGATTGCTTCTGATCCCTTGATTTGGGAATCATAAAATTTCTTTGCATTAAGCTTTGAATTAGTCAGTTGTTTCTATAATCCGATGCCTTGGCATTCCTTCTTCCTTTGATTGAGTACCGATACTCACATCAGCCCCGTTGTGGACCGCCATACCCATTGCCGGGTTATTTTTCCGACAATGTCCTCCACAACCAAAATTCTTGTGAGTTCTTTACCTAATACATAATGCCCTTGTAAATTGTATACTCTACTTTTGTCAGCCATGCTCTACTTTGAGCTTGTGTTATTTACTCCTGAAGTTCATGGTATATGTTCTACGAAGCCCCGATGGGTTGAACCTATGCCTTCCTTAATCTGTGTGAACCCGAAAGTTTTCACGGGTCATACTCCTCTGGTAATTCACCGGGTAGGTTTTGACACTAAGATCATTTTTACCTAGAGCAATGAATGAAAGGTTATGCATTGAAGAAGTGGGAGTCGACCTTGAACTTTGTTTTCATGCCCATGGACATGATGTAGATCTTACCATTAAAGCTTCTCTTTAATTAATTATTCCCTTGGTAGAAGTTCATCTTATATCTGGGATCTGGCCTTCTGCAATAGTGGTTCCGACCATGTTCTTCTCTGATCCCATTTCTCGGGCAAGTTTAAGCACTTGTTTTCTGTAGGTCAATACACCAGTCCAACCTTTACTTTGACATGTCGCCGAGTATTACCCCCTGGTATCTCGAGATTATCATGGAACTGCATAACCTCTTATGAGTTCTTCATCAGGTATTACATTCGCACGGACTCCAATTTTTCACGGGCTTTGAGTTATGAAACACTCAAGGACACCGATAACGGAATCGAGTCTGCACTGCGATTCAACGAGGATTAGAGATCTTCATCGCTTACAAGTTTAATACTCCATGCCTGTCCTAGCCTGAACGGATACATCATTATCGTGCTAATTTTGATCATCAACATTCTGAGCTCTTCAAGGGTATCAACTAAATTCATGATGAGAAATACCATCCTTGCCCCTGATGATTTGTGTTATCATCGGCCACTTTATTGCCTTCCCTCCAACACAAACTTGTTCATGTTTTGTGTTATACCTTGAGTTCCTTGCTATCCAGCATTTGTTCTTCTTTACCTTGTAATATTACCACCTTTTATGTCAAGAATGTCGTGGGAATTTCACCACCTCTTGAGAATTCTTGGTATGGTGATACTTCTCACCATCGCCATTCTTCTTGGGGCCTCGTGTTGATTCCAACCAGGGTACCAACAAGTGAGCGGTGCTGTTTGGATTCTGTACTTCTAGCAACCCTATTGCTTTGAAGTTAATGGTCAACCGTTCATTCTTAGACTATTGATTATTGAATCACCATTCTGACATTGGTCGTGCAGCCCAACCCATATTTCGGGCACACCTTTCAACCAATGTTTAATTGTGTATGTTGTCCTCGAGCATGCTTCATTATATCATTTGATCAGACAAATGCGATCTCCTTATCCACATAATTGAGGAGATGCATCTTTTTGGATACCTCGTTGAATTATCGCTGAGTCCGTCAGCCACTTCCTCATTCTCTCCTTGACTTAATGATGAACTCTTGTTTCGGAACTCGCTTCCATAATTTAGTTCCCAAGAATCTTACAATGTCATCTCGTCTATTTGTGTTGCACCTTTTCTTCTCGAACATCCTGAGTCTGAGGTATCATGACACTAATCGGATCTGAATCTCGGTCAGATATGATGGTTGGGACAACTTTCCAAGAGTTATGATGTTGGTCCTTTGATGACCCGGTAACATGATGTCATGCATAGCACCCCCCCATGGGTGGAGGACCTATCGTTATAATTTCTTTTGCAAGGATAACCATTCTTCCTGGAGGAAATTGTAAGACCTATTTTATAAGCTGTTCCTGATGGATCCGAGTATCTAAAGTCCGACCTTTGTTTGAATACCATGCCAATGCTATCTCAAAAGTTTGTCTGTGGAACTTTGATTTTCAACAAGAACATTTGAAGCCCAATGCTAAATGTTTCCTGCAAAAATTATCCAAACACCGCTGTATGGGTAATGTCATGAAATTTATGTCCCCTACCTAAAGAGTTTTCTACCTTATGTCCTGTCTTGGATATCATGCTCTGCTTGACTTTGGGAAGGATATACCCCTGACATATGTGTTTAAACACATTTTTCTTTTCATTGTTCTGTTTAAATCTGATGATCACAATGTCCTTTCCATTGTCTTGTTTAAACTTTCTCGTGGATTATATGATCTAAGCAGTAATGATACGCTGCTTATATAAACACCTCGGTTGTACGACTCTATCAATAAGACCCTGTTACTATTGTTGATGACATTCTTGTAGCCACCGATGGACGAGAACCTTGCCTATTGGTCCGCCTTGTTCAACGAGCAGGAAAATGGTTCTCTTCGTCCCTCGCCCTTGGTACCGACATTGTTGCCGACAAAACTGATAGGCTCTCCTTTGACATGCCTTGCTTGCATGATTGTGCAAGACGTCATCGCTTTTCCTACTTTTAACCCACATTGTGGGCCCATAACCCACAGTTCTACAGGATCGAAACCTGACTCTCCTATACACCCTGTTGCCAAAGTTATTCCTAGAGCTTGACTTCGAATGTAATTTGCGAGCCACCTTCCTAGTGATCAATTCTGGTATCGGACACAATACTTATTCCCGTTGCTCTGAACCCCATTCACACTCTGTTTCAGGCAATGAACGATTGCCTATCCGCTTGAAACTTCTTATTGCACCGTATTACTTTGCTCTTGATGTGTTTCATTTGTTCAACTCGAGAGATACTCATATGATCATACTTGGGAAACCCCCAGAAGATTTTCCCTTATAACATCCTATCGTTGTAGAGCTGCCCCTTACCTATTCGTAAGTACGACGGAGATCCCGAAGAAAGGATGACAATTGATCATGGTGACTTGAAGCAGTGAAATGAAGACATCAAAGAAAGGGATCAACCTCTTAGAAAGGGCAGCCAAGACCGAGAAGACTCGTTAGGTTTTTCGCTACCAACACCTTCGCCCCTTACTCCACCGCTTAAATCTCGGGACGAGATTTCTTGTAGTGGAGGAGAATTGTGACGCCCGGGTAATCAAGCTACAGTGACCCTGCGCTAATGATGCCATGTCACCTAGGTTACTGTTGGTAAACTCGTGTTAGTTCAAAACGATTCAAATTCAAATTTAAAATATAGGCAAACAACAAAAGTTTTTCAAAATTTAAAACAAAAATGTTCGGGAGATGCCATATTTTACATAAGTCAATATGGTGTAATAGACACAATTTTATCAAATGTCTAAATGATTTAAACTGATTTAAAATAGAAAAGTAAATAAATAAAAGAAAAGAAAACAAGATTAAAACAAAACAAAAGAGAAGAAACCCCCCGGGGCTCCGGCCTAGCAGGCAACCGGCCCAACTGGGCCACGACCTGCCAGACCGGCCCAAATCCCCACCGGCCCCAACCGGCCCACCCCGTGCCCCATAACCTCCCCCCCACTCCCCCACGGACCCACCGACACTCCCCCGCACCCCCCTCACAAAATA
>NC_041384.1:45867342-45909239 GCF_002162155.2 Triticum dicoccoides | reverse complement strand
CACGCGCTCGTCGTGCTTGACCGCGCCGCCCCGTTCCTCCCCGTCGCTGCTACCCCCGCCGTGGACTGGCCCTAGCTCGCCGGCGCCCTGCCGTTCCTCCCCGCAACTGCCCGTGCCTCGTCCCGGCCGTATGGCTCGACCACGGCCATTCCCCCTTTGGCCCTCGGCCTCGTCTGACGGCTCACCCCTCCGCAGCTGCTCGCCGGCCACCGCTCCGGCCGCCTGGCCGGCGCCGTCGCCACCGGTGCCCCGCATCGCTTTGTTGGGCTGCGCCCGCAGCACCCAGCGCCCACGCCCGTTCGGGCAAGCGCCCGCACCCGCCCCCGTTTAGCCTCATGGGCCACTGACCACAGGGGCCCACGCCCCAGAACGTTAAAAAAAAGAGAATTAAAAATAAAAATAATAAATAAAAATAATTATTAATTAATTAATTATCTAATGAATTAATTAAGTTAATTAATCCGGTTTAATTAATTTAATTAACTAGTTATGTTAATTAAATAGTAATTAAATTAACTAATCTGTAATTAACCTAAACAGTGTATGACAGGTAGGTCCCACTGGACCCACCTGTCAGGTTGACCAAGTCAACTCTGTTGACTGCTCATGTCAGCATGACATCATGCTGATGTCATTAATCTGTTTTCCGAATTAATTAAATAATTAATTAAATTCCGTAAGTTAATAAAATCTTTAGAAAATCATATCTTTTAATCCGTAACTCGGATTAAAATATTTTCAACATGAAAGTTGCTCAAAACGACGGGACGAATCCGGATACGCAGTCCGTTCGTCCGCCACACACCCCTAACCTATCGAACCCGCAACTTTCCCCCTCCGGATCCTTTGCCCGAAAACACGAAACACCAGGGATATTTTCCCGGATGTTTCCCCCCTTAACCGGCATCACCTCATACCACGTCAGGTCACGCCTAGCATCGTTACTTGTCATGTCATGCATCGATATGCATCTGTTTACATGGTATTCATTGTTTCTTCCCCCTCTTCTCTCCGGTAGACTACGAGACCGACACTGCTGCTGCCCAATTCGACTACGGAGTTGACGACCTCTCCTTGCCACAGCAACCAGGCAAGCCCCCCCTTGATCACCAGATATCGCCTATTCTACTCTATACTGCTTGCATTAGAGTAGTGTAGCATGTTACTGCTTTCTGTTATACCTATCCTGATGCATAGCCTGTCCTTGATACTACTGTTGTTACCTTTACCTGCAATCCTATATGCTTAGTATAGGATGCTAGTATATTCATCTGTGGCCCTACATTCTTGTCCGTCAGCCGTGCTATACTATCGGGCCGTGATCACTCGGGAGGTGATCACGGGTATATACTATATACTTTATACATGATACATGTGGAGACTAAAGTCGGGTCGGCTGGTGGAGCACCCGCGAGTGGATCTTTGTGGCGGAGCAACAGGGCAGGTTGAGACCGCCTAGGAGAGAGGTGGGCCTGGCCCTGTTCGGCGTTCACGGATACTTAACACGCTTAACGAGATCTTGGTATTTGATCTGAGTTGGCTACGAGCCTATACGCACTAACCAACTACGTGGGAAAGATATGGGCACTCGGCGTCGTGGTATCAGCCGAAGCACTTCGTGACGCCAGCGACTGAGTGGCGCGCGCCGGATTGGAATGTAAGCCTGCTCTTGTATTAAGGGGGCTAGTTCTGCTTTCGGCCGCGTACGCAACGTGCAGGTGTGCTATGGGCGATGGGCCCAGACCCCTGTGCGCTTAGGTTTAGACCAGCGTGCTGGCCTCTCTGTTGAGCCTAGGTGGGGATGCGACGTGTTGATCTTCCGAGGCCGGGCATGACCCAGGAAAGTGTGTCCGGCCAAATGGGATCGAGCGTGTTGGGTAAGTTGGTGCACCCCTGCAGGGAAGTTAATCTATTCGAATAGCCGTGATCTTCGGTAACAGGATGACTTGAGGTTGTACCTTGACCTTATAACAACTAGAATCGGATACTTAATAAAACACACCCTTCCAAGTTCCACAGACAACCCGGTGATCGCTTTTCCACAGGGCGACGAGGGGAGGATCGCCGGGTAGGATTATGCTTTGCGATGCGACTGGAGATGCGACTGGAGATGCTACCTGGAGATGCTACTTGGAGATGCTACTTGGAGGACTTCAATCTACTCTCTTCTACATGCTGCAAGATGGAGGCTGCCAGAAGCGTAGTCTTCGACAGGATTAGCTATCCCCCTTTTATTCTGGAATTCTGCAGTTCAGTCCACCGATATGGCCCTTTACACATATACCCATGCATATGTAGTGTAGCTCCTTGCTTGCGAGTACTTTGGATGAGTACTCACGGTTGCTTTTCTCCCTCTTTTCCCCTTTCCCTTCTACCTGGTTGTCGCAACCAGATGCTGGAGCCCTGGAGCCAGATGCCACCGTCGACGATGATTCCTACTACACTGGAGGTGCTTACTACTACGTGCAGGCTGCTGACGACGACCATGAGTAGTTTAGGAGGATCCCAGGCAGGAGGCCTGCGCCTCTTTCGATCTGTATCCCAGTTTGTGCTAGCCTTCTTAAGGCAAACTTGTTTAACTTATGTCTGTACTTAGATATTGTTGCTTCCGCTGACTCGTCTATGATCGAGCACTTGTATTCGAGCCCTCGAGGCCCCTGGCTTGTATTATGATGCTTGTATGACTTATTTATGTTTTAGAGTTGTGTTGTGATATCTTCCCGTGAGTCCCTGATCTTGATCGTACACATTTGCGTGCATGATTAGTGTACGATTGAATCGGGGGCGTCACAGTCTTCTTTTATTTTGGTTCCATAGTCGGATCTTGATTGTATCTGGATGTTGTAATGCTTTATTCATGTATTGTGTGAAGTGGCGATTGTAAGCCAACTATGTATCTTTTTCCCTTATGTATTACATGGGTTGTGTGAAGATTACCTCACTTGCGACATTGCCTTCAATGTGGTTATGCCTCTAAGTCGTGCTTCGACGCGTGGGAGATATAGCCGCATCGAGGGCGTTACAATCCTCCTCCACCCAAGGGTGATCCCGTGTTTGAGCTTAAACCTTTACCTGATACTCTTAAATATGCTTATCTTGATGAAAAGAAGATATATCATGTTATTATTAGTGCTAACCTTTCAGAGAAGGAGGAAGAAAAATTATTGAAAACTCTGAAAAAGCACCGTGCTGCTATTGGATATACTCTTGATGATCTTAAGGGCATTAGTCACACTCTATGTCAACACAAAATAAATTTGAAGAAGGATGCCAAACCAGTTATTAATCACCAATGACGGCTAAATCCTAAGATGAAAGAAGTGGTAAGAAAGGAAATATTAAAGCTCCTTGAGGCAGGTATAATTTATCCCGTTGCTGATAGTCAGTGGGTAAGTCCTGTCCATTGTGTCCCTTAGAAGGGAGGTATTACTGTTGTTCCTAATGATAAAGATGAATTGATTCCGCAAAGAATTATTATAGGTTATAGGATGTTAATTGATTTCCGCAAATTAAATAAAGCTACTAAAAATATCATTACCCTTTCTCTTTTATTGATCAAATGCTAGAAAGATTATCCAAACATACACATTTTTGCTTTCTCGATGGTTACTCTGGCTTCTCTCAAATACCTGTGTCAGCTGATGATCAAGCAAAGACCACTTTTACTTACCCTTTTGGTACTTTTGCTTATAGACATATGCCTTTTGGTTTATGTAATGCACCCGCTACCTTTCAAAGATGCATGATGGCTATATTCTCTGATTTTTGTGAAAAGATTTGTGAGGTTTTCATGGATGATTTTTCCGTTTATGGATCCTCTTTTGATGATTGCTTGAGCAACCTTGACCGAGTTTTGCAGAGATGTGAAAAAACTAATCTTGTTCTGAATTGGGAGAAAAATGTCACTTTATGGTTAATGAAGGTATTGTCTTGGGGCATAAAATTTCTGAAAGAGGTATTGAAGTTGACAAGGCTAAAGTTGATGCTATTGAAAAGATGTCATGTCCCAAGGACATTAAAGGTATAAGAAGCTTCCTCGGTCACGCCGGTTTTTATAGGAGGTTCATTAAGGACTTCTCAAAAATTTCTTGGCCTCTGACTAACCTATTACAAAAGGATATTCCTTTTGTCTTTGATGATGATTGCGTAGAAGCATTTTAAATACTTAAGAAAGCATTGATTTCTGCACCTATTGTTCAGCCACCTGATTGGAATTTACCCATTGAAATTATGTGTGATGCTAGTGATTATGCTGTAGGTGTTGTTCTAGGGCAAAGAGTTGATAAGAAATTAAATGTTACTAGTCGTCAACCCGTGCCTTCGCACGGGCAAGCATATCTAGTGCATGGAAAAAAAATTCAACATAAGGGATGACATGATTATTTGTGTATGTATTTGTGTTAATATCGATATCAATGGATTTAGATCCATCATAAATGTATGCATTCTATTGGTGTCTTAACTTAGTCAACATCAGGCTGTATAATTTCTAATGTCAATGATGGATATAAAGAATGCAACTTTCTTGATTATCTACCATTTTCTCTCGGGATTAAAATCAGCATTGTTATACCTTATTTGTCTTCCTCTTTAAATCCGGTCATTTTATCCATTGACCTTAGTCATCTTTGTTTTACTTCACCTCTTTAGGTACATGAACAAAGGGAAGAAAAGGAGTGCATGTATCAACAGCAAGATGCAATACCTAGGTAGACACTAACTTCAAGGGGAGTCGTTTTTTTACCGGATCCATTCATGTGGATAACACAAATGTTAGGGAGAGAAACACTTCACTATTCAAAAAGAAATCACTAAATATATGCATTTTACATGTAGCAGAAACTGGACGACAAATCAAGCCTTACATGCTAATACTAAATGCTTTGGATGATACTACAATGATGATTAGTTCAAACCACGTGACATCTCGCTGGTGCAGAACTCAAACTAAAGTTAACTTACCTGAGCTAAACAAATCATAAGTAGTTTTTCAATTTTTGAGAAAGAAGCGTTCTTCTTCAAAGTTTACCTGCTCAAATTTTTTATTTGGCATGTCGATAGTATGGAATTTCATGCCTATAGGTGAATCTGTAATCACACCTTCCTATGGGCCCATGTCCATGAAATATGCGTTCATATAATTCATATAAGCATAAATGTTAATGCGACAGAATCTTCTCTGTTGCCCTACATATCCAAATATACATCACGGATAACCTGATTGGAGACTACTTTTTCAGGATAACATATTAGCAACCCCCAACTATATATATCTTGATGTCAATTTCAATCTGAATCCAGACAAAAATATATGTGAACGTACATTAGAAACTTATACATGGAGATGTAATGCGGAAGCAGAGGCGGCTACCCTTCTAAGAGGCTTATAGCTGATTCAACTTGTCAGTGAATGCTTTACAATATTAATAAGCTCAATAGAACAATATGATCAAATTCGTTCTCGACCAATGGACAAATAATCTTATTTCTGTACTTTACAACTTTACATGCTAATCAATCTTAGGACTGTCCAAGGTTCTACTGTGTAAACTGATTTGATACCAACTATGACTATAATAAAAAAACTATAGCACTGTAGCAACTCCTAATCATCCCTATTTTTTCAACTTGGTCCTTACGGAAAGCCAAATACGAAGGTTTTGTCGCTTAAATTGAATATATCAGATCACACTGGATTGAAAACTTATTTCTCCACACCAAATTAGTAATGAGATTGTAGGACTTATGGCGAAAGTAATTCATAAGGATACACTGGCAAAAAAAAAACTACAGTTTTGACCTTATTTAATTGATCAAGAACATGGATCTTCCTATCTCGTCTTCACAAAGACCAGCAACCAAATGCTGCTAATCCAAGGAAAGTTCTAAGAAGTACATGGACATAGAGATCTATAAAAGAAACTTCAAAGAACAAATATGTTTATTTAAATGACAAAGATAATGCGTGAACATGCTGCTGGTCATCTTAACGCGCATCTCTTATCCACCATGCAAACCGTGCATGCTCCATGCAAATGCTAGGCATGGCCGTGGTACAGTGCAACATATTGGTGTGGCAATGTAGGTGCGTCCTGTTGAGATTCACATTTTTATACATACCTGGCCAATTAACTAATCTCTGTAAAGCTATCTTGATCTTTTTTATTCGACGGACGCATCCATTGGGATGAAGACAAACCTATGATCCAATGAAAGAAAACCCAGTAGGATGTATCTAGTGACTATGCAATAGAAGGAGGAAGCCAAGCGCATGCCTTAAATCTGAAGATAGATCGAGGAGTTGTGTGTTGTGTCTGTACTTCGCTAGCCTTAACTGGAAGCGGAGCCCTATTCATCGCCGCCGTCGGAGAGAAGCCAGCTGAAAACACTCAAGCAGCTTCAACCTTAGTTGTGCTCTGACTTCGACCCGATCTGCATGACGTATCGCATACGTGAGAAGGTTTGAATTGAATCACCCAATAACATTATCCTCCATCAATTATAAACATAAGCCTCATTGTCTTACACAAATGTTTCAGCCAACCAAGGACACCTCCATAGCTACACCAACTGAGACTCTTCCCTGTGCTATACAAAAAAAAATAAGGCGGTGCCAAATAAGGCAATGCCTTATGAACAATTATAGAGTAGGACAATGATCGACACATGCTGCAGTAAAATATCGAAGTTGTGGTCTCTGGATACGATATATTCGAGGTATAGAACATATATATTTAGCTCTCCTGTGATTGGTAAAAATCAATACCTTGATGGACCAAAACAAACTTTTTTATTACATATAAGTTAATGGTACAGATTACTGCAGACTTGCATCATGCCTACTGTCAGCACCATAGGCAGTTACCTAGAGCGCATGGAAGAGCAAACTCAGTATTCTCTAGGTCTAAGATCCAAATATTCACTGGAAATATAAGAAATAGCATAAAATAAAAAACAACACATTAGATTGGGTGCCTAAATATTGTGCCTAGAAATCATTGGATACGTATGCGATGCAATCGGTATGCACTTTTTGCCGGTGCAGTAACTCGTGGTAGCAAAATCAAGGCATAAATAGCAGAACTAATCAACTTTCTAACTGATTAAAGAGGAGATGAGATCAATCTAAGTGAGGAAAACCATGGAGTTACTGCAGCAGAACAAACAGAACTTGTGTGTTGTTGCAACCTCTGCGGAGAGGGGAACTGGTAGGCAGCGCTGGTAGAAAGGGGTTGGATATGCCTGATTTGGAGATCCTCCTTCTCCTCGGCACCAGGATTTTTCAGTTGCAGACTGCTTCCATCTCCTTCTCCCCCCAGGACCTTGCCGTCGCACACCTTAGCTCCCCTTCTTTAGTACAGATCCGAGGCACAGTGACGCATCACGATTAGGGCTCAGCATAGTCAGGGCCATGACTTGAACTTGTAGTTCCCTGGGCACATCGTATTCATATCCCATCTGGATTGCTCCAATATGAGAAAGACATGGATTTGCTTTCCTTGAGGAGGAAGAGAGACAATAGAGTTTTGATAGCGTAAGATTGCTTCATTGTTGTTTTCATCATGGAGAAGAGAAAAGGACGTGCAATAGTTTTTTTATGTGAAGTATATTTCCTTTTTTTTGTTTTTGAGAAGAGACGTGGAGTAGATAGACATATCTTAGGGGAATCTCGCATGGTGATCTCTATTTTCTCCAACCGCGAGAGGTTTGTGGGCCTTCAAGTCAATTTTTTTTCTTTTACCGAAACTTTTAACCGAGAATTAGATGGATCAATCTACACCGTAATAATTTGGTCCCACTAGATTAATGGCTCCTAATTACTGATTAACGTGGTAATTTCTAGGGAGTGCCTAATTAGTATAGGTATTGATATAGATAGATAGATAGATAGATAGATAGATAGATAGATAGATAGATAGATAGATAGATAGATAGATATAGATAGATATAGATAGATAGATAGATTCAATATGCTAGTAAAACTCTAGACAATGCCCAGAGAAATTACGCTACTCTGAAAAAGAATTTTTAGCAGTTGTATTTGCTTGTGATAAGTTCAGACCTTATATTGTTGATTCTAAAGTAACTATTCACACTGATCATGCTTCTATTAAATATCTTATGGAAAAGAAAGATGCTAAACCTAGACTTATTAGATGGGTTCTCTTGCTACAAGAATTTGATTTGCATATTATTGATAGAAAGGGAGCTGAGAACCCCGTTCCACACAACTTGTCTAGGTTAGAGAATGTTCTTGATGACCCACTACCTATTGATGATAGCTTTCCTGATGAACAATTAAATGTCATAAATGCTTCTTGTACTGCTCCATGGTATGCTGATTATGCTAATTATATTGTTGCTAAATTTATAGCACCTAGTTTCACATACCAGCAAAAGGAAAAGTTCTTCTATGATTTGAGACATTACTTTTGGGATGACCCACATATTTATAAAGGAGGAGTAGATGGTATTATTAGATGTTGTGTACCTGAGCATCAACAGGAACAGATCCTACGCAAGTGTCACTCCGAGGCTTATGGAGGACACCATGCTGGAGATAGAACTGTACATAAGGTATTGCAATCCGGTTTTTATTGGCCTACTCTCTTCAATAATGCTCGTAAGTTTGTTTTGTCTTGTGATGAATGTCAAAGAATTGGTAATATTAGTAGACGCCAAGAAATGCCTATGAATTATTCACTTGTTATTGAACCATTTGATGTTTGGGGCTTTGATTATACGGGACCTTTTCCTTCCTCTAATGGGTATACACATATTTTAGTTGCTGTTGATTACGTTACTAAGTGGGTAGAAGTTATTTCAACTAGTAGTGTTGATCATAACACCTCTATGAAGATGCTTAAAGAAGTTATTTTCCCGAGGTTTGGAGTCCCTAGACATTTAATGACTGATGGTGGTTCACATTTTATTCATGGTGCCTTTCGTAAAATGCTTGCTAAGTATGATGTTAATCATAGAATTGCATCTCCATATCACCCACAGTCTAGTGGTCAAGTAGAATTGACTAACAGAGAGATCAAATTAATTTTGCAAAAGACTGTTAATAGATCTAGAAAGAATTGGTCCAAGAAACTTGATGATGATGCATTATGGGCCTATAGAATTGCATATAAAAATCCTATGGGTATGTCTCCGTATAAAATGGTTTATGGTAAAGCATGTCATTTACCTCTTGAACTAGAACATAAGGCATATTGGGCCATTAAAGAGCTCAATTATGATTTTAAACTTGCCAGTGAGAAGAGGTTATTTGACATTAGTTCACTTGATGAGTGGAGAACCCAAGCCTATGAGAATGCCAAACTGTTTAAAGAAAAAGTTAAAAGATGGCATGATAAAAGGATACAAAAGCGTGAGTTTAATGTAGGTGATTATGTATTGCTATACAACTCTTGTTTAAGATTTTTTGCAGGCAAACTTCTCTCTAAATGGGAAGGTCCTTACGTTATCGAGGAGGTCTATCGTTCCGGTGCCATAAAAATCAACAACTTCGAAGGCACAAATCCAAAGGTGGTGATCAGTCAAAGAATCAAACATTATATCTCAGGTAATCCCATAAATGTTGAAACCAATATTATTGAAACCGTAACCCCGGAGGAACACATAAGGGACACTTTCTAGAACGTTTCAGACTCCAAAAAGGAATAGGTATGTGGTACAGTAAGTAAACCGACTCCAAAACAGCTCTAATGGCAATTTCTCCGTTTTGGAATATTTAGAAAAATAGGAAAATAAGAAGCAAACCGGAAAGGACACGAGGCTTCCACGAGGGTGGAGGGCACGCCCTACCCCCCTGGGCGAGCCCCCTGCCTGGTGGGCACCTCGTGCGCTCTCTGGACTCTGTTTTCTTGCATGATACTTCTTTTGGTCGGTAAAAATTCATTATATAATCTCCCGAAGGTTTTGACCACCGTATCACGCAAATATTTCTTGTCTTTGTTTCGAGCTGTTTTTCTGATAGATCTAGGTCGTCATGTCATCTTCAAGTGCCCCCAAGGACAAGTTCTTCGAGAAGGTCATCAACCCCTATCCCGCGGAGGTGCTACAACACCCTCAAACCATTTAGATGCGTGAGGGGTTGTTGCACATCCACGATGTTGAGGGACCAAGGAAGACCGGAAGCACGGAGGCAAGGCTCGAGGCATTGGAGCAACAAGTTTTCAAGTGTCAGGAGATGGTGGAGCGTGGACTCGACTCCAATCACATTATGATCACGGAGTTCACCAACAACCACAAGCTGGACGTCAAGGACATTGGGGAGGCCATCTTAAAGCTTCATGAGAAAATCGAGCACCTCCAAGCCCAGATCTATGACCTGCAAAATCAAAACTGTGAGTATGAATATAGAATCAAGAGGATGAGTTTGGCTGCAGATTTGAGGATTCAGGAGACTCGATCATCCTTCTATGATGGTGAGCCTATGCCTTGGAAGAGGGACGACAAGCCTACCTCATCAACAACTCCACCTTCTTCACCAACAAAGAAGAACTGAGTATCTGGTATGGGCACTCCCCTTGGCAACTGCCAAGCTTGGGGGAGTGCCCCGGTATCGTATCACCATCACAACTTTTATCTTTACCATTTTTTCTTAGTTCGATCCTTTTGATAATATCTTGATCTAGTAGAATAAAGTTTTAGTATGATCTAGTTGTGAGTTTTGCTTTATGATCCTTCTTTGTAATTGAGTCCATGGGCTATATATAATAAAGATTAGTGTTGAGTCAAGCGCTTGATTATTTTGCTATGATCTTGAGGGAATAAAATAAGAGAAGAAATAAAAAGAAACAAAGAGATCTATGGATCTTATGGAAAGTAATGAGCTCACATATAAAGAGTATGATGAATAAAAGTTGTTGAGAGTTGACAAACATAGTTTTGGTCATCGTTGCAATTAATAGGAAGTAATAAAGAAAGAGAGGTTCACATATAAATATACTATCTTGGACATGTTTTATGATTTTGAGCACTCATTAAAGTATGATATGCTAAAGAGTTGACGTTGGACAAGGAAGACAATGTAATGGGTTATGTTTTCTTACATCTGAGATAAATTATATTGTCATGGATCATCCAACATGTTGAGCTTGCCTTTCCCTCTCTTGCTAGCAAATTTCTTTGCACCAAGTAAGAGATACTACTTGTGCTTCCAAATATCACTAAACCCAGTTTTGCCATGAGAGTCCACCATATCTACCTATGGATTGAGTAAGATCCTTCAAGTAAGTTGTCATCGGTGCAAGCAATAAAAATTGCTCTCTAAATATGTATGACTTATTAGTGCGGAGAAAATAAGCTTCATACAATCTTGTGATATTGATGCGGAGCATCCCAAGGCCATCCCCATGGACCCAACTACATCTCCTATGACACCTCTTGGACCCATGACACGAGCACGTACAAGAGCTCTTGAAACCGAGGTGACATCTCTCCTCTCACAATTCCACTTCGATGCACATGATACATGGCCACTACCTCATATGGACACATTGTGCATACTCAGGTATCATGGAGAAGCTAAGGAGCAAGGACAAGAAGAAGAGGAAGATGGACGAGAAGACGGAGAAGAAGGAGGGCTGCAGGAAAAGTCCCAGCCACCGGACGACCGGCCGGGACCGGACGTCCGGTGCCTGATGCTCTAGCCGAACCCCAGCGAGCGGATGTACGACCCAGACCGGACGACCGGTGCCCCTGCACCTGAGCCAAACAAGAGGACGACCGGTGCCAGCGGACGACCGACGACCGGACGACCGTCAGCTACCAGAGATCCAGTACACCAGCACCCGAGCCAGAATGAGCGGACGACCGGCAGCCACCGGACTTCCGGCCGCTCCTGAGACACCGGACGAACGGTCCCCAGCAGATGTCCGGTACTTAGCTGTGTCCAGATTCGGGCCCGAGGCCCATGTACCCCTACTTTCGCCCCCATTTGCACTTAGACTATAAATAGACCTCCTATTCATCCTAGCTAGGGTTAGCATTGGTTTAGCTCATTTGAGAGATAGAGCATTGCTCATCCACATCAGATCTACTCCTCGAGAGAGACCGCGGCCTCTTCGGAGAAGATCCCTTTGGATTCAAGACCTCCTCGCGGAGAAGAACATCAAGACCTCCTCACGGAGAAGACCGGCTACCCTTGTATCATCCTTAGTTGATCGTGTACCGTGTGAACTCTATGTATCTGAGGATCTAGCACATGTGTTACTTGATCTTGTTGGTTTGAGCGTTCCTCTTTGTTTCCCCCTCGTGTTTTTCCCCTCGTGTTCTTCGTGTTCTTCTCGGGATCCGCTCCTTTCATGAAAGATCGTCCCCTAGGGTTCCTACCATACATCATCTTGGTATCATGAGCCACGTTGATCACGATTTCGGAGCCTCCCTGTTGTGTTTCTAGCCTAGTTTTTGTTGTTTTTCATCCTAATTCAAAAATTCCCCACAAAAATAGCCCCAATTTTTTTTGTGATTTTTTGGTGTGTTGAAGTTTTGTTGTTTTGGATCCGTGGATTTGATTTGTTTTGAGTGGATCTAGCTTTTCCACCCTTTTCCATCCACTAAATCGCCCACAACCGACGATTTTCACTTCATCCACCCCGCCCACGTGAAATTCTTCCCGTGCCCGAGCAGTGCCCAGGCACCGGACGTCCGACGACCGGACGACTGCTCCCCCACCGGACGTCCGGAGTTACCTGACAAAACTATTTTTTTCCAGTCTAGTCACCACCACCGCCCCACATTTCCGCATACGCACTCCTATCACCTATACACCATCACCACTTTCGCATTCCACCACCATTACTTACCCGTTTCACAATCCGACTCGTGTTGCCACTTCGAGCTTTGAGAATTTGAGTTGCGGTCCTGTATCCTTTTCTGTTTCGGCTATCTAGGTACGGTTCGACATCGACATCACCGCCGCTCATCTTCACCATGGACGCGTCATCAACAACGACCACATCGACTACATCTTGGTATTCGTGCCACCATTTTGACACCATACTGTAAACAAGAACAGTAACCTCACCTTGGTATTGGACATATCACTCTTGTCATTACATTAATAGACATCATAGCCTTACTCCTTTGCGTTGCTTACCCATCGAGACTTGCCATTGAGTATTGCCGGCAACGAGACTTGTGCACATTAGCGATCATACTTCCCATAGCATACATACACCATTGTTGCATATATTGGTATCATCTCTTGTGTCACAAAGTTATCATCGCATATACAATTGTTATCTTGGTTCGTCAAGCATTGCATGAGAAAAGAGCTCAAACATCAAAGAGCCAAACAAGATTTTAAGCAAAGCGGAAAGATAAGCAAAGAGCTTTTAAGCAAGAACCATAGCATCATACAACATTGAGATTGTCATACTCAATCATCTTGGCTCATATCATAGAAACACCTTGCATAGAACATATTTGGGATAGAAGTCATTGCATTTTTGCTAAGTAGGTTGTGCACAAGTTCTTTGTATCTGCCTATTGTGCAATCATGCTCGCGTCTCTCTAGTGTTGTGCAACAAGAGCATTTTTGTGTATTCCACATTTTGGCTCATCCTTGGTTGCCCAACCCCACTTATCTCTTTGCGTGTGTGTTTCCGTGTACCTTATATGCTTGGTATACTTGTTACATTGCAGCTTGTGAATCTTTTCCAACATTATTGAAGCTCACTTACAATTGCATCAAATTTTGTGCCAGCATCCTAACCAAGCTCCACCATAAGCTTTTACTTGTGTAGGTGTGAGAAACCGACAAGAGCTAGTACCAATTGTGCTATTTCCTTGTCCTACATTGGAGTGATCATCGATGCACTTTCAACTTCGGTCAAGGTGCATTTGGTATTCGTTCTTCTATTTCTACCACTCACATTTGCCTTGGAATGATGGATAGGCCAAGTACTTCTACAAACCCACTCTTCATTGAGCACGACGACGACATGAACTCCTACGTCACCAAGAGCCACCTCTTTGGTGCACATCATGCTTTGCATCAAGAGAGACAAGCAATGAGTGAACGCGTCGACAACCTCGCCGCCGACTTACGACTCTCTGAGCAACATACAAGGGACTATTTCGACCACAAGATCGACGATCACAAGCAAGATAATTATGCAAGGATGGACGAGATTCGCGCTTTGTTGCTCAACCGCTCTTCTTCCACTTCGTCTTCATCAAGAAGGACCCACTCAAGTCGACACTTCGACTTCACCCACGCCGGCTCAAGTACACCGACATCAAACACTCTACGCCGTGCCGCGTGCAATGATCGTCAAGCAAGCCTCAATCCTCTATGCGACACCGACTCTCAAGAGCACCGACAACGTCAAACCCAAGAGGCTTTTGCGCTAGCACGAGAACAGCAACGACAACGCCAACATGAAGAGGAAGAGTGAGCGTGTCTACACCAAGTTGCACAAGATGTCGAGGCACAACGCCAAGAACAACAACTCCGTGATGCTCAAGCACTTGAGGCGCAACAAGCCCTCCAAGATTCAAGTCGAGCCGTAGCCAATCGAGGCCGACAAGCTCGAGAACAAGAAAAAGCACTTCGCGAAGAAATTTAAGAACAAAGATCTCAAGCTCGCGTGCATCGTCAAGTTCCTCAAGTTCCTCCTTGAGCTCGACAAGTGATACATCTCCAATGTATCTATAATTTTTGATTGCTCCATGCTATATTATCTACTGTTTTGGACTATATTGGGCTTTATTTTCTAGTTTTATATTATTTTTGGGACTAACCTATTAACCAGAGGCCCAGCCCAGAATTGTTGTTTTTTGCCTATTTTGGTGTTTCGGAGAAATAGAATATCAAACGGAGTCCAACCAAAATAAAATCTTCGGGAACGTGATTTTCTCACCGAACGTGATCCAGGAGACTTGGACCCTACTCCAAGGAGTCAAAGAGGAGGTCACGAGGGTGCCCCTCCCTAGGGCGCGCCCCCTGCCTCGTGGGCCCCTCGGTGCTCCACCGACGTACTCCTTCCTCCTATATATACCTACGTACCCCCAAAGTTCTCCCCCTCTCTTGTGGAGATCTATTCGATGTAATCTTCTATTTGCGGTGTGTTTGTTGAGACCGATGAATTGTGGGTTTATGATCAAGTCTACCTATGAATAATATTTGACTCTTCTCTGAATTCTTTGATGTATGATTGGTTATCTTTGCAAGTCTCTTCGAATTATCCGTTTGGTTTGGCCAACTAGATTGGTAGTTCTTGCCATAGGAGAAGTGCTTAGCTTTGGGTTCGATCTTGCGGTGTCCTTTCCCAGTGACAGAAGGGGCAGCAAGGCACGTATTGCATCGTTGCCATCGAGGATAACAAGATGGGGTTTATTTCATATTGCATGAATTTATCTCTCTACATCATGTCATCTTGCTTAAGGCGTTACTCTGTTTTTAACTTAATAATCTAGATGCATGCTGGATAGCGGTCGATGAGTGGAGTAATAGTAGTAGATGCTGAATCGTTTCGGTCTACTTGTCACGGACGTGATGCCTATATACATGATCATGCCTAGATATTCTCATAACTATGCTCAATTCTGTCAGTTGCTTAACAGTAATTTGTTCACCCACCGTAGAATACTTATGCTCTTGAGAGAAGCCACTAGTGAAACATATGGCCCCCGGGTCTATTCTCATCATATCAATCTCCATCACTTTAATCTTGCTTTGCTTTTTTACTTTGCCTTTGCTTTTTTACTTTGAATCTTGATACCAAAAATACCAAAAATATTATATCTATCAGATCTCACTCTCGTAAGTGACCGTGAAGGGATTGACAACCCCTAATCGCGTTGGTTGCGAGTAGCTATCGTTTTGTGCAGGTACGAGGGACTTGAGCGTGGCCTCCTACTGGATTGATACCTTGGTTCTCAAAAACTGAGGGAAATACTTATGCTACTCTGCTGCATCATCCCTTCCTCTTCGGGGAAAACCAACACAAGCTCAAGACGTAGCAAGAAGGATTTCTGGCGCTGTTGCAGGGGAGCCTACGCAAAAATTCAACACACCAAGTACCCATCACAATCCCTATCTCTCGCATTACATTATTTGCCATTTGCCTCTCGTTTTCCTCTCCCCCACTTCACCCTTGCCGTTTTATTCGCCCTCTCTCTCTATCCTCCCTCTCTATTTGCCTCTTTTGCCCGCTTGCTTTTGTGTGCTCGTGTGTTAGATTGCTTGTTTGTCACGATGGCTCAAGATACAACCAAATTGTGTGACTTTACCAATACCAATAATAATGATTTCCTTAGCACTCCGATTGCTCCTCTTACCGATGCTGAATCTTGTGAAATTAATACTACTTTGTTGAATCTTGTTATGAAAGATCAATTCGCCGGCCTTCCTAGTGAAGATGCCGCTACTCATTTGAATAGCTTCGTTGATTTATGTGATATGCAAAAGAAAAAATATGTCGATAATGATGTCATTAAATTGAAGCTATTTCCTTTTTCGCTTAGAGATCGTGCTAAAGCTTGGTTTTCGTCTTTGCCTAAAAATAGTATTGATTCTTGGAACAAGTGCAAAGATGCTTTTATCTCTAAGTATTTCCCTCCCGCTAAGATCATCTCTCTTAGAAATGATATTATGAACTTTAAACAACTTGATCATGAACATGTTGCACAAGCTTGGGAGAGAATGAAATTAATGATATGTAATTGCCCTACTCATGGTTTGAATTTGTGGATGATCATACAAAAAATTTATGCCGGATTGAATTTCGCTTCTAGAAATCTTTTAGATTTGGCCGCGGGAGGCGCTTTTATGGAAATCACTTTAGGAGATCCTACTAAACTCCTAGATAATATTATGGTTAATTATTCTCAATGGCATACTGACAGATCTGCTAATAAAAAAGTGCGTGTGATAGAAGAAATCAATGTGTTGAGTGGAAAGATGGATGAACTTATGAAATTATTTGCTACTAAGAGTGTTTCTTCTGATCCTAATGATATGCCTTTGTCTACTTTGATTGAGAATAACAATGAATCTATGGATGTGAATTTTGTTGGTAGGAATAATTTTGGTAACAACGCTTATAGAGGGAATTTTAATCCTAGGCCATATCCTAGTAATCCTTCTAATAATTATGGGAATTCCTACAACAACTCTTATGGAAATTATAATAAGATGCCCTCTGAATTTGAGAATAGTGTTAAAGAGTTTATGAATTCACAAAAGAATTTTAATGCTTTGCTTGAAGAGAAATTGCTTAAAGTTGATGATTTGGCTAGAAACGTTGATAGAATTTCTCTTGAGATTGATTCTTTAAAGCTTAGATCTATTTCTCCTAAGCATGATATCAATGAGTCTCTCAAAGCCATGAGAATTTCCATTGATGAGTGCAAGGAAAGAACCGCTAGGATGTGTGCTTCCAAAGATGCCTTTATTAAAGCGTGTTCCTCCAATTCCTATGAAAATCAAGATGAAGATTTAAAAGTTATTGATGTGTCCCCTATTAAATCTTTATTTTGCAATATAAATCTTGATGAAACTGAATATGATCTTCCTTTACCTAGAAGGCGTTCTAAAAATTCGGAGTATTTAGATCTTAATGATGAAATTGATGAAAGTGGGATTGAAAGGAATAAAAATCTAGATGTTGCTAAACCCACTATATTGGATTTCAAGGAATTTAATTATGAAAGTTGTTCTTTAATTGATTGTATTTCCTTGTTGCAATCCGTGCTAAATTCTCCACATGCTTATAGTCAAAATAAAGCCTTCACCGAGCATATTGTTGATGCCTTGATGCAATCTTATGAAGAAAAACTTGAGTTGAAAGTTTCTATCCCTAGAAAACTCTATAATGAGTGGGAACCAACTATTAAAATTAAAATTAAAGATCATGAGTTTTATGCTTTGTGTGATTTGGGTGCTAGTGTCTCTACTATTCCCAAGACTTTGTGTGATTTGCTAGATTTCCGTAATTTTGATGATTGCTCTCTAAACTTGCATCTTGCGGATTCCACTATTAAGAAACCTATGGTAAGGATTAATGATGTTCTTATTGTTGCAAATAGGAATTATGTGCCCGTAGATTTCATTGTTCTTGATATAGATTGCAATCCTTCTTGCCCTATTATTCTTGGTAGACCTTTCCTTAGAACGGTTGGTGCGATTATTGATATGAAGGAAGGGAATATTAGATTTCAATTTCCATTAAAAACGGCATGGAACACTTTCCAAGAAATAAAATAAAATTGCCATATGAAACTATCATGAGAGCCACTTATGGATTGCCTACCAAAGATGGCAATACCTAGATCTATCCTCGCTTTTATGCCTAGCTAGGGGCGTTAAACGATAGCGCTTGTTGGGAGGCAACCCAATTTTATTTTTATTCCTTGATTTTTGCTCCTGCTTAGTAATAAATAAATTATTTAGCCTCTGTTTTGGTTGTGTTTTTTGTGTTTAATTAGTGTTCATGCCAAGTAGAACCGTTGGGAAGACTTGGGGAAAGTCTCGTTGAACTTTCTGTAAAAAACAGAAACTTTAGTGCTCACGAGAACTGCTGTCATTTTTATTTGAAGAGCGATATTTAGTTAATTCTTTTTGCATATGATTAATATATAAATTACGCACGTCCAGCAATCTATTGTAGAATTTTTGGGGTTCCAGATCTTGCGCTAGCTACAGATTACTACAGACTGTTCTGTTTTTGACAGATTCTGTTTTTCGTGTGTTGTTTGCTTATTTTGATGAATCTATGGTTAGTAAAATAGTTTATAATGCATAGAGAAGTTGGAATACAGTAGGTTTAACACAAATATAAATAAATAATGAGTTCATTACACTACCTTGAAGTGGTCTTTTGTTTTCTTTCGCTAACGGAGCTCACGAGTTTTCTACTTTAAGTTTTGTGTTGTGAAGTTTTCAAGTTTTGGGTGAATTCTTTTGATGGATTATGGAACAAGGAGTGGCAAGAGCCTAAGCTTGGCGATGCCCATGGCACCCCCAAGATAATCCAAGGACACAAAAAATTCAAAGCTTCGGGATGCCCCGGAAGGCATCCCCTCTTTCGTCCACTTCCATCGGTAATTTACTTGGAGCTATATTTTTATTCACCAACATGATATGTGTTTTGCTTGGAGCGTGTTGTATTATTTGTGTCTTTGTTTATTAGTATGCCACAATCATCCTTGCTGTACACACCTTTTGAGAGAGCCATACATGAATTAAAATTTGATAGAATACTCTATGTGCTTCACTTATATCTTTTGAGCTAAGTAGTTTTGCTCTATGTGCTTCACTTATATCTTTTGAGCTAAGTAGTTTTGCTCTATGTGCTTCACTTATATCTTTTGAGCTAAGTAATTTTGCTCTATGTGCTTCACTTATATCTTTTAGAGCGTTATAATTTTGCTCTATGTGCTTCACTTAGATCTTTTAGAGCACGGTGGTGGGTTTGTTTTAAAGAAACTATTGGTCTCTCATGCTTCACTTAAATTATTTTGAGAGTCTTAATAGCATGGTAATTTGCTTAATAATAATATGCTTGGTATTCAAGATTTGTGAAACTTTCTTTTGAGTGTGTTGCATACTAAGAAAAGATTGAAACATGATAATTGTTTTGAGATATGGAGGTGATAATATTAAAGTCATGCTAGTTGAGTAGTTGTGAATTTAAAGAATACCTGTGTTAAAGTTTGTGATTCCCGTAGCATGCACGTATGGTGAACCATTATGTGATGAAGTCGGAGCATGATTTATTTATTGATTGTCTTCCTTATGAGTGGCGGTCGGGGACGAGCGATGGTCTTTTCCTACCAATCTATCCCCCTAGGAGCATGCGTGTAATACTTTGCTTTGATAACTTCTAGATTTTTGCAATAAGTATACGAGTTCTTTATGACTAATGTTGAGTCCATGGATCATACGCACTCTCACCCTTCCACCTTTGCTAGCCTCTCTAATACCGCGCACGTTTCGCCGGTATCATACACCTACTATATACCTTCCTCAAAACAGCCACCATACCTACCTATTATGGCATTTCCATAGCCATTCCGAGATATATTGCCATGCAACTTTCCACCATCTAGTTCATCATGACACATTCATCATTGTCATATTGCTTAGCATGATCATGTAGTTGACATAGTATTTGTGGCAAAGCCACTGTTCATAATTTTTTCATACTTGTCACTCTTGATTCATTGCATATCTCGGTACACCGCCGGAGGCATCCATATAGAGTCATACTTTGTTTTAGAATCGAGTTGTAACCATTGAGTTGTAAATAAATAAAAGTGTAATGATCATCATTTAATAGAGCATTGTCCCAAAAAAAGAGAAAGGCCAAAGAAAAAAGAAGGCCCAAAAAAAGGAAATAAATAAAAAGGGGCAATGCTACTATCCTTTTACCACACTTGTGCTTCAAAGTAGCACCATGATCTTCATAGTAGAGAGTCTGTCATGTTATCACTTTCATATACTAGTGGGAATTTTACATTATAGAACTTGGCTTGTATATTCCAATGATGGGCTTCCTCAAATTGCCCTAGGTCTTTGTGAGCAAGCAAGTTGGATGCACACCCACTTAGTTTCTTTTTGAGCTTTCATACATTTATAGCTCTAATGCATCCGTTGCATGGCAATCCATACTCACTCACATTGATATCTATTGATGGGCATCTCCATAGCCCGTCGATACGCCTAGTTGATGTGAGACTATCTTCCCCTCCTTTTTGTCTTCTCCACAACCACCATTCTATTCCACCTATAGTGCTATATCCATGGCTCACGCTCATGTATTGCGTGAGATTGAAAAAGTTTTGAAAAAGTTAGAGTATGAAACAATTGCTTGGCTTGTCATCGGGGTTGTGCATGATTTAAATACTTTGTGTGGTGAAGATGGAGCATAGCCAGACTATATGATTTTGTAGGGATAACTTTCTTTGGCCATGTTATTTTGAGAAGACATAATTGCTTTGTTAGTATGCTTGAAGTATTATTATTTTTATCTCAATATAAACTTTTGTTTTGAATCTTTCGAATCTGAATATTAATATCACAATTAAGAAGATTTGCATTGAAATTACGCCAAGTAGAACTCCGCATCAAAAATTCTCTTTTTATCATTTACCTACTCGAGGAAGAGCAGGAATTAAGCTTGGGGATGCCTGATACGTCTCCAACGTATCTATAATTTTTGATTGCTCCATGCTATATTATCTACTGTTTTGGACTATATTGGGTTTTATTTTCCACTTTTATATTATTTTTGGGACTAACCTATTAACCGGAGGCCCAGCCCAGAATTGTTGTTTTTTGCCTATTTCAGTGTTTCGGAGAAACAGAATATCAAACGGAGTCCAAACGGAATAAAATCTTCGGGAACATGATTTTCTCACCGAACGTGATCCAGGAGACTTGGACCCTACTCCAAGGAGTCAAAGAGGAGGTCACAAGGGTGGGGGTGCCCCCTGCCTCGCGGGCCCCTCGGTGCTCCACTGACGTACTCCTTCCTCCTATATATACCTACGTACCCCCAAACGATCAGAACAGGAGCCAAAAACCTAATTCCACCGCCGCAACTTTTTGTATCCACGAGATCCCATCTTGGGGCCTGTTCCGGAGCTCCGCCGGAAGAGGGCCGTCATCACAGAGGGCTTCTACATCATCATAGCCCCTCCGATGAAGTGTGAGTAGTTTACCTCATACCTTCGGGTCCATAGTTAGTAGCTAGATGGCTTCTTCTCTCTCTTTGAACCTCAATACAAAGTTCTCCCCCTCTCTTGTGGAGATCTATTCGATGTAATCTTATTTTTGCGGTGTGTTTGTTGAGACCGATGAATTGTGGGTTTATGATCAAGTCTATCTATGAATAATATTTGAATCTTCTCTGAATTCTTTTATGTATGATTGGTTATCTTTGCAAGTCTCTTCGAATTATCCGTTTGGTTTGGCCAACTAGATTGGTAGTTCTTGCCATGGGAGAAGTGCTTAGCTTTGGGTTCGATCTTGCGGTGTCCTTTCCCAGTGACAGAAGGGGCAGCAAGGCACGTATTGCATCGTTGCCATCGAGGATAACAAGATGGGGTTTATTTCATATTGCATGAATTTATCTCTCTACATCATGTCATCTTGCTTAAGGCGTTACTCTGTTTTTAACTTAATACTCTAGATGCATGCTGGATAGCGGTCGATGAGTGGAGTAATAGTAGTAGATGCAGGGAGGAGTCGGTCTACTTGTCTCGGACGTGATGCCTATATACATGATCATGCCTAGATATTCTCATAACTATGCTCAATTCTGTCAGTTGCTCAACAGTAATTTGTTCACCCACCGTAGAATACTTATGCTCTTGAGAGAAGCCACTAGTGAAACCTATGCCCCCCGGGTCTATTGTCATCATATCAATCTCCATCACTTTAATCTTGCTTTGCTTTTTTACTTTGCCTTTGCTTTTTTACTTTGCATCTTTATACCAAAAATACCAAAAATATTATATCTATCAGATCTCACTCTCGTAAGTGACCATGAAGGGATTGACAACCCCTAATCGCGTTGGTTGCGGGTAGCTATCGTTTTGTGCAGGTACGAGGGACTTGAGCGTGGCCTCCTACTGGATTGATACCTTGGTTCTCAAAAACTGAGGGAAATACTTATGCTACTCTGCTGCATCATCCCTTCCTCTTCGGGGAAAACCAACGCAAGCTCAAGACGTAGCAACAAGCTCCTCCAGAAGCTCGCCAAGAACACCACGTTCATCAAGAGCATGACGAAAATAGAAATCCTCCACGACAAGAGCAACATGAGGTTGACAACCCTCCTCACCAAGAGCGACACGAGCTGGACAATCATCTACAACACGGGCGTCATAATCCCCGACCCCAACACAATGAAGAGCAACGCTACGGAAAGGTCAAGTTCACCATGCCCAAGTTCAATGGAAGCAACGATCCCGAAGAGTACCTTTCATGGGCATTGAAGGTCGACAAAATCTTCCGTTTGCACAACTATGAAGAAGAGAAGAAGATCTCAATGGCATCCCTTGAGTTCCAAGACTATGTCCTCATTTGGTGGGAACAAGTCATAGAGCGCCGAGAGGCAAGAGGTGAACCACCCATCACTACTTGGGCGCAAATGAAGGATTTCATGAGAGCACGCTTCGTGCCTACCTACTACAACTGCGACCTTTTCAAGAAACTCCAACTACTCAAGCAAGGAACCAAGAGCATTGAAGAGTACTACAAGGAGATGGAGATTGCCATGATAAGAGCCAACGTCATGGAAGATGATGAGCAAAAAATGGCACGTTTCTTGAATGGACTCAACCATCCTATCAAGAAGATCACCGACTTCCAACCATACTCGAACCTCATCAAGCTAGTGCATCAAGCTACCAAAGCGGAACGTCAAGTGCAAGATGATTTCAAGTATGCCAAGTTCTCATCAAAGTCATACGGCTTCTCCAACACCCAAGCTTCAACGACTCCAACACCGTCTACCAAGCCTTCTACTAGCAACATCGACAAGTCGAGTTCCAAGAAAGCTTCATCAACTCCAAGTCATCCTCCTACTACAAGCAACTTCAAGCCGAGAGCTTCATCATCATCCACTCCTACCGATGAGACCGTCAAGACGAGTTCCTTCAAATGCTTCACATGCGGAGGCCGAGGCCACAAGTCCTACGAGTGCACCAACAAGCGGACCATGATCCTCAACGACGATGGAACCTACGACTCGATGCGTGAAGGAGAAATGGACGCTCTTGAGCAAGTAGCCATGCACCGGCAAGTAAACGATGAAGAGGAACAAGTCTTTTGCGATGAAGATTCAAGTCTCACTCTTGTTGTCTCCAAGGTCTTGACTCTCCAACATCACCAAGAAGAAGACCAAAGATGCCACATATTCTACACCAAGGCCGGCTTTAATGGACGATCCGTCAAGGTCATCATCGATGGAGGGAGTTGTCATAACCTCGCAAGTGAAGAACTTTGCTCCAAGCTCCAATTGCCCAAGACGAAGTATCCACATCCATACAAAGTGCAATGGCTTAGCGACTCTGGCACTATCCAAGTCGAGCATAAATTACAAGTCTCCTTCAAAATTGGCGCCTACAAAGACACCTTAGAGTTCGGCGTCGTTCCAATGACCATTTGCCACCTTCTCCTTGGACGCCCATGGCAATTTGATAGACGAGTCATCCACAATGGCCGAGCGAACCACTACATCTTCAAGATGGAGGGCAAGGAGTACATCCTTCATCCAATGTCGCCAAGCCAAGTGATCGTTGACAAGCAAGCCACCCATCGTGGAGATCATAGTGAGAGAGCGAGCCACCAAAAAGAGAGTGAGTGCCACAAGCCCAAATCGAAAAACTCCACGATGAGCGAAAAGAAGAACACAGTCCTATTTGCCACCAAAAGTGAGATAAGAGGAGTGTGTGAGAACCCATCTAGTGTCCTACACTACGTCCTTGTGTGTAAGGACAATGCACCACAACCTAACACTTCTCACACTCTTCCTCTAGTGTTTGTCTTCTCTTTTGCAGGAATTTCACAATGTTTTCCCCGACGAGCTACCTCCAGGACTACCTCCACTATGAGGCATTAAGCACCGAATCGACCTCATCCCCGGAGCACCGCTCTCGAACAAAGCTCCCTATCGCGTCAACCCCGAAGAAACCAAAGAAATACAAAGGCAAGTAAAGCATCTCATAGACTATGGACATGTGCGTAAAAGTTTGAGCCCTTGTGCCGTCCCGGACATTCTTGTGCCAAAACGAGACGGTAGCTTTCGCATGTGCTCCGATTGTAGACCTATCAATGCTATCATCGTTCGTTATAGGTATCCCATTCCATGCCTTGACGATATTCTTGATGAACTTAGTGGTGCCACTATATTTTCCAAAATTGATCTTAAGAGTGTTACTATCAAATCCCCATACAAGAGGGTGATGAATGGAAAACCGTTTTCAAAACCAAGTTTGGCTTGTATGAGTGGTTAGTCATGCCTATGGGTCTCTCGGAAGCACCGGGTACTTTTATGCGTCTTATGAATCATGTCTTTCGCCCTTACATTAGTGTATTTGGTGTGGTCTACTTCGATGATATCCTTGTTTTTAGCAAGTCTCTCAAAGAGCATGTCACCCATGTCCGAACCGTGTTGCAAACTCTTCGAAAAGAGCAGCTCTATGCTAATATGGGGAAATGCCTTTTTGGCATTGACAAGCTCGTTTTCTTAGGTTTTGTTGTTTCCTCTAAGGGTGTTCATGTTGACGAGTCCAAGATCAATGCTATCAAGACTTGGCCAAAACCAACCAACTTGCTTCAAGTGCGTAGTTTTCTTGGCCTCGCAGGTTTCTATCGTCGATTTGTGAAAGATTTTAGCACCATTGCTTCGCCTTTGCATGCTTTGAGCAAGAAGAATGCGCCTTTTGTTTGGGGACCATCCCAAGATACCGCTTTCAATGAGCTTAAGAATTTTCTTACTCATGCTCCCGTGCTTGCTTTACCCAACTTTGACAAACCCTTTGAGATTCATTGCGATGCTAGCGGTAATGGAATAGGAGGTGTGTTAACGCAAGAAAAGCGTCCCATAGCTTACTTTAGCGAGAAACTTTCCGGAGCGCAACTCAATTACCCCATCTATGACAAAGAGTTATATGCTTTAGTCCGCGTTTTGCATGAATGGGAACACTATCTTCGCCCTCATGAGTTTATCATTCATACCGATCATGAAACACTCAAGTATCTTAAGGGACAAACCAAGTTGAACAAGCGTCATGCTAAATGGAGTGAATTTATTGAATCTTTTCCTTATGTCATCAAGTACATCAAAGGTAAAGAAAACATTGTGGCGGATGCCCTTTCCCGCATATGCATGCTTGTTACTCAACTTGAGCTAGATGTCATTGGCTTTGAGCATATAAAAGACTTGTATGAGCACGATCCTACCTTTGCTACTCCTTATGCCAAGTGTTTAACGCACACCTTCTAGGAACGCTATTACATCAAAGATGGATATCTTACGAGAGCTAGCAAACTTTGCATCCCCGAGTCTTCTCTTCGTTTGTTGCTTTTGCAGGAATCTCATGGAGGAGGCTTAATGGGACATTTTGGACGCGACAAGACATTCACTACGCTCTCCAAGAACTACTATTGGCCCAAGATGTTTCGTGACGTCAACCGCTTCACCAACCGATGCTCTACATGTCGCAAAGCTAAGTCCAAAGCTCAATCCCATGGCCTTTATATGCCTCTACCAATTCCATATCAACCATGGGAAGACATTAGCATGGACTTTGTACTTGGTTTGCCTAGAACTAGAAATGGGAAGGATTCGGTATTTGTCGCTGTGGACTGTTTCTCAAAAATGGCACATTTCATTCCTTGCAACAAGATAGACAATGCTTCACATGTTGCTACTCTCTTTTGTAGGGAAATATTGCGTCTACATGGAGTGCCAAAGACTATCGTCTCGGACCGCGACGTCAAGTTCCTTAGCTACTTTTGGAAGACCCTATGCGCCAAGCTCGGAATCAAGCTACTCTTCTCCACGACTTACCATCCTCAAACCGATGGCCAAATGGAGGTGACCAACCGCACACTCTCCACTCTACTTCGAGTACTCATCAAGAAGAACATCAAGGAGTGGGAGGAGTGCCTACCTATCGCCGAGTTCGCCTACAACCGAGCAAGACACTCAACAACCGACAAGTCCCCCTTCGAGGTCTTCTACGGATTCAACCCATTTTCACCATTGGAATTCTTCCTCTACCACTACAAGAGCGCATCAATTTGGATGCTAGTGCACGAGCGACACATCTCAAGTAGGTGCATGAAGATAAAAGAAACACCATCGAGCGCCAAGTTCAACGCCTTGCGTCCAAGCTCAACTTCAACAAGCACCCTATGGTATTCAACACCGGAGATCTCGTGTGGATACACCTTCGCAAGGACCGCTTTCCCCAAGAACGCAAGTCCAAACTTCGACCACGAGCGGATGGACCCTTCAAGGTGCTCGCACGCTACAACGACAACGCTTACAAGATCGACCTCCCGCGCGATAAGTACAACGTGAGCGACATCTTCAACCTCGAAGATCTCTATCCCTTCCATGGTGATGAAGAATTTGATCCGACAACGGATCTTCCCCAAGGGAGGGGAGATGATGCAGAGCATCCCAAGGCCATCCCCATGGACCCAACTACATCTCCTATGACACCTCTTGGACCCATGACACCAGCACGTACAAGAGCTCTTGAAACCGAGGTGACATCTCTCCTCTCACAATTCCACTTCGATGCACATGAGACATGTCTACCACCTCATATGGACACATTGTGCATACTCAGGTATCATGGAGAAGCTAAGGAGCAAGGCAAGAAGAAGAGGAAGATGGACGAGAAGACGGAGTAGAAGGAGGGCTGCAAGAAAAGTCTCAGCCACCGGACGACCGGCCAGGACCGGACGTCCGACGCCTGATGCTCCAGCCGAACCCCAGCGAGCGGACGTCCGGCCCAGACCGGACGACCGGTGCCCCTGCACCCGAGCCAAACGAGCGGACGACCGGTGCCAGTGGACGACCGGTGACCGGACGACCGGCAGCTACCAGAAATCCGATACACTAGCACCCGAGCCAGAACGAGCGGACGACCGGCAGCCACCAGACGTCCGGCCGCTCCTGAGACACCGGACGGCCGGTCCGCAGCGGACGTCCGGTACCTGGTGATACGTCTGCAATGTATCTATAATTTTTTTATTGTTCCATGCTATATTATATCCTATTTTGGAAATTATTGGGATTTATTATACACTTTTATATTGTTTTTGGGACTAACCTATTAACCGGAGGCCCAACCCAGAATTGTTGTTTTTTGCCTATTTCAGAGTTTCGCAGAAAAAGAATATCAAACGGAGTCCAAACGGAATGAAACCTTCGGGAACATGATTTTCGAAATGAACATGATCCAGAGGACTTGGACCCTACATCAAGAAAGCAACCAGGAGGGCACGAGGTAGGGGTGCGCCTACCCCCCAGGCGCGCCCTCCACCCTCGTGGGGCCCACATTGCTCCACCGACGTACTTCTTCCTCCTATATATACCTACATACACCCAAACTACCAGATACGAAGCCAAAACCCTAATTCCACCGCCATAACTTTCTGTATCCGTGAGATCCCATCTTGGGGCCTTTTCCGAAGCTCCACCGGAGGGGGGCATCGATCACGGAGGGCTTCTACATCAACACCATAGCCTCTCCGATAAAGTGTGAGTAGTTTACTTCAGACCTTCGGGTCCATAGTTATTAGCTAGATGGCTTCTTCTCTCTTTTTGGATCTCAATACAAAGTTCTCTCCCTCTCTTGTGGAGATCTATTCGATGTAATCTTCTTTTGTGGTGTGTTTGTTGAGACCGATGAATTGTGGGTTTATGATCAAGTTTATCTATGAACAATATTTGAATCTTCTCTGAATTCTTTTATGTATGATTGGTTATCTTTGCAAGTCTCTTTGAATTATCAGTTTGGTTTGGCCTACTAGATTGATCTTTCTTGCAATGGGAGAAGTGCTTAGCTTTGGGTTCAATCTTGCGGTGTCCTTTCCCAGTGACGGTAGGGGCAGCAAGGCACGTATTGTATTGTTGCCATCGAGGATAACAAGATGGGGTTTATTTCATATTGCATGAGTTTATCCCTCTACATCATGTCATCTTGCTTCAAACGTTACTCTGTTCTTTTGAACTTAATACTCTAGATGCATGCTGGATAGCGGTCGATGTGTGGAGTAATAGTAGTAGATGCAAGCAGGAGTCGGTCTACTTGTCTCGGACATGATGCCTAGATACATGATCATACCTAGGTATTCTCATAACTATGCTCAATTCTGTCAATTGCTCAACAGTAATTTGTTTACCCACCGTAATACTTATGCTCTCGAGAGAAGCCACTAGTGAAACCTATGGCCCCCGGGTCTATTTTCCATCATATTAATCTTCCGTCAACAAGCTATTTCCTTTTCCGTTTATTTTGCTTTATTTACTTTGCATCTTTATCATAAAAATACCAAAAATATTATCTTATCATATCTATCAGATCTCACTTTCGTAAGTGACCGTGAAGGGATTGACAACCCCTTTATTGCGTTGGTTACGAGGATTTTATTTGTTTGTGTAGGTGCGAGGGACTCGTGCGTGGCCTCCTACTGGATTGATACCTTGGTTCTCAAAAACTGACGGAAATACTTACGCTACTTTGCTGCATCACCCTTTCCTCTTCAAGGGAAAACCAACGCAGTGCTCAAGAGGTAGCACCTGGCTGTGTCCAGATTCGGGCCCGAGGACCATGTACCCATACTTTCGCCCCCATTTGCACTTAGACTATAAATTGACCTCCTATTCATCCTAGCTAGGGTTAGCATTGGTTTAGCTCATTTGAGAGATAGAGCATTGCTCATCCACATCGGATCTACTCCTCGAGAGAAACCGCACCCTCTTCAGAGAAGATCCCTTTGGATCCAAGACCTCCTCGCGGAGAAGAACATCAAGACCTCCTCACGGAGAACACCGGCTACCCTTGTATCGTCCTTAGTTGATCGTGTACAGTGTGACCTCTATGTATCCGAGGATCTAGCATATGTGTAACTTGATCTTGTTGGTTTGAGTGTTCCTCTTTGTTTCCCCCTCGTGTTTTTCCCCTCATGTTCTTCGTCTTCTTCGCGGGATCCGTGTTGGGTTTCGTAGTAATTTCAAAAAATTTCCTACGTGCACACAGGATCATGTGATGCATAGCAACGAGGGGAGAGTGTTGTCTACGTACCCAACGCAGACCGACTGCGGAAGCGATGACACGACGTAGAGGAAGTAGTCGTACGTCTTCACGATCCAACCGATCAAGCACCGAAACTACGGCACCTCCGAGTTCGAGCACACGTTCAGCTCGATGACGATCCCCGGACTCCGATCCAGCAAACTGTCGGGGAAGAGTTCCGTCAGCACGACGGCGTGGTGACGATCTTGATGAACTACAGCAGCAGGGCTTCGCCTAAACTCCGCTACAGTATTATCGAGGTATATGGTGGCAGGGGGCACCGCACACGGCTAAGGAATAGATCACGTGGATCAACTTGTGTCTATGGGGTGCCCCCTGCCCCTGTATATAAAGGATGGAGGAGGAGGAGGCCGGCCAAGGCAAAGGTGCGGCCAGGATAGGGAGTCCTACTAGGACTCCAAGTCCTAGTAGGAGTCCACCAAGAGGGGAGGAAGGGAGAAGGAATAGGAGGAGAAGGAGAGGTGGCCGGCCCCCTTTTCCCTAGTCCAATTCGGACTAGAGGGGAGGGGGGGCGCAGCCTTTTTCTCCTCTTCCCACTAAAGCCCATCAAGGCCCAATACTCTTCCCCGTATTCCCGTAACCCCCCGGTACTCCGGAAAATACCCGAATCACTCGGAACCTTTCCGAACTCCGAATATAGTCGTCCAATATATCGATCTTTACGTCTCGACCATTTCGAGACTCCTCGTCATGTTCCCGATCTCATCCGGGACTCCGAACTCCTTCGGTACATCAAAACTCATAAACTCATAATATAACTGTCATCGAAACCTTAAGCGTGCGGACCCTACGGGTTCGAGAACAATGTAGACATGACCAAGACACGTTTCCGGTCAATAACCAATAGCGGGACCTGGATGCCCATATTGGCTCCTACATATTCTACGAAGATCTTTATCGGTCAGACCGCATAACGACATACGTTGTTCCCTTTGTCATCGGTATGTTACTTGCCCGAGATTTGATCGTCGGTATCCAATACCTAGTTCAATCTCGTTACCGGCAAGTCTCTTTACTCGTTCCGTAATACATCATCTCACAACTAACATATTAGTTGCAGTGCTTGCAAGGCTTATGTGATGTGCATTACCGAGAGGGCCCAGAGATACCTCTCCGACAATCGGAGTGACAAATCCTAATCTCGAAATACGCCAACCCAACATCTACCTTTGGAGACACCTGTAATGCTCCTTTATAATCACCCAGTTACGTTGTGACGTTTGGTAGCACCCAAAGTGTTCCTCCGGCAAACGAGAGTTGCATAATCTCATAGTCATAGGAACATGTATAAGTCATGAAGAAAGCAATAGCAACATACTTAAACGATCAGGTGCTAAGCTAATGGAATGGGTCATGTCAATCAGATCATTCAACTAATGGTGTGACCTCGTTAATCAAATAACAACTCATTGTTCATGGTCAGGAAACATAACCATCTTTGATTAACGAGCTAGTCAAGTAGAGGCATACTAGTGACACTCTGTTTGTCTATGTATTCACACATGTATTATGTTTCCGGTTAATACAATTCTAGCATGAATAATAAACATTTATCATGATATAAGGAAATAAATAATAACTTTATTATTGCCTCTAGGGCATATTTCCTTCAGTCTCCCACTTGCACTAGAGTCAATAATCTAGTTCACATCGCCATGTGATTTAACAGCAATAGTTCACATCACCATGTGATTAACACCCATAGTTCACATCGCTATGTGACCAACACCCAAAGGGTTTACTAGATTCAGTAATCTAGTTCACATCGCTATGTGATTAACACCCAAGGAGTACTAAGGTGTGATCATGCTTTGCTTGTGAGAGAATCTTAGTCAACGGGTATGTCATATACAGATCCGTAAGTATTTTGCGAATTCTATGTCTACAATGCTCTGCACGGAGCTACTCTAGCTAATTGCTCCCACTTTCAATATGTATCTAGATCAAGACTTAGAGTCATCTAGATTAGTGTCAAACTTGCATCGGCGTAACCTTTTACGACGAACCTTTTTCCATAATCGAGAAACATATCCTTATTCCACTAAGGACAATTTTGACCGCTCTCCAGTGATCTACTCCTAGATCACTATTGTACTCCCTTGCCAAACTCAGTGGTATGACATACAATAGATCTGGTATACAGCATGGCATACTTTATAGAACCTATGACTGAGGCATAGGGAATGACTTTCATTCTCTTTCTATTTTCTGCCGTGGTCGGGCTTTGAGTCTTACTCAACTTAACACCTTGCAACACAGGCAAGAACTCCTTCTTTGACTGTTCCATTTTGAACTATTTCAAAAATTTATCAAGGTATGTATTCATTGAAAAAATCTTATCAAGCGTCTTCATCTATCTATATAGATCTTGATGCTCAATGTGTAAGCAGCTTCACCAAGGTCTTTCTTTGAAAAACTTTTATTCAAGTATCCTTTCATGCTTTGCAGAATAATTCTACATTATTTCCGATCAACAATATGCCATTCACATATACTTATCAGAAATGTTGTAGTGCTCCCACTCACTTTCTTGTAAATACAGGCTTCACTGTAAGTCTGTACAATAACTATATGCTTTGATCAACTTATCAAAGCGTATATTCCAACTCCGAGATTCTTGCACCAGTCCATAAATGGATCGCTGGAGCTTGCACACTTTGTTAGCTCCCTTTGGATCGACAAAACCTTCCGGTTGCATCATATACAACTCTTCTTCCAGAAATCCATTCAGGAATGCAGTTTTGACATCCATCTGCCAAATTTCATAATCATAAAATGCGGCAATTGCTAACATGATTCGGACAGACTTTTAAGCATCGATACGAGTAAGAAAATCTCATCGTATTCAACACCTTGAACTTTGTCAAAAACCTTTTTCGACAAGTCTAGCTTTGTAGATAGTAACACTACTATCAACGTCCGTCTTCCTCTTGAAGATCCATTTATTCTTAATGACTCACCGATCATCGGGCAAGTCAATTAAAGTCTACACTTTGTTCTCATACATGGATCATATCTCAGATTTCATGGCCTCAAGCCATTTCGTGGAATCTGGGCTCATCATTGCTTCCTCATAGTTCGTAGGTTCATCATGGTCTAGTAACATGACTTCCAGAACATGATTACCGTACCACTCTGGTGCGGATCTTACTCTGGAAGACCTACGAGGTTTGGTAGTAACTTGATCTGAAGTTTGATGATCATCATCATTAACTTCCTCACTTATTGGTGTAGGAATCACTGGAACTGATTTCTGTGATGAACTACTTTCCAATAAGGGAGAAGGTATAATTACCTCATCAAGTTCTACTCTCCTCCCACTCACTTTTTTCGAGAGAAACTCCTTCTCTGGAAAGGATCCATTTTAGCAACGAATGTCTTGCCTTCGGATCTGTGATAGAAGGTGTACCCAACAATTTCCTTTGGGTATGAAGACGCACTTCTCCGATTTGGGTTCGAGCTTATCAGGATGAAACCTTTTTCACATAAGCATCGCAGCCCCAAACTTTAAGAAACAACAGGTTAGGTTTACTGCTAAACCATAGTTCATACAGTGTCGTCTCAACGGATTTAGATGGTGCCCTATTTTAAAACGTGAATGCAGCTGTCTCTAATGCATAACCCCAAAACGATAGTGGTAAAGAGATATCATAGATCGCACCATATCAAATAAAGTGCGGTTACGACGTTCGGACACACCATAACGATGTGGTGTTCCAGGTGGCGTGAGCTGTGAAACTATTCCACATTGTTTTAATTGAAGATTAAACTCGTAACTCAAATATTTGTCTCCGCGATCAGATCGCAGAAACTTTATTTTCTTGTTACGATGATTTTTCCACTTCACTCTGAAATTCTTTGAACTTTTCAACTATTTCAGACTTATGTTTCATCAAGTAGATATACCCATATCTGCTCAAATAATCTTGTGAAGGTCAGAAAACAACGATGCTTACCACGAGCAACAGCACTCATTGGATCGCATACATCGGTATGTATTATTTCCAACAATTCAGTAACTCGTTCCATTGTTCCGAAGAACGGAGTTTTAGTCATCTTGCCCAAAAGGCACGGTTCGCAAGCATCAAATGATTCATAACCAAGTGATTCCGAAAATCCATCTTTATGGAGTTTCTTCATGCGCTTTACACCGATATGACCCAAACGGCAGTGCCACAAATAAGTTGCACTATCATTATTAACTTTGCATCTTTTGGCATCAATATTATGAATATGTGTATCACTACGATCGAGAACCAATGAACCATTTTCATTGGGTGTGTAACCATATAAGGTTTTATTCATGTAAATAGAACAACAGTTTATTCTCTTACTTAAATGAATAACCGTATTGCAATAAACATGATCAAATCATATTCATGCTCAACGCAAACACCAAATTAACATTTATTTAGGTTCAACACTAATCCCGAAAGAATAGGGAGTGTGCGATGATGATCATATCAATCTTGAAACTACTTTCAACACACATCATCACTTCACCCTTAACTAGTTTCTGTTTATTCTGCAACTCCCGTTTCGAGTTACTACTCTTAGCAACTGAACCAGTACCAAATACCGAGGGGTTGCTATAAACACTAGTAAAGCACACATCAAACACCTGTATATCAAATATACCCTTTTTCACTTTGCCATCCTTCTTATCCACCAAATATTTAGGGTAGTTCCGCTTCCAGTGACCATTTCCTTTGCAGTGTAAGCACTCAGTTTCAGGCTTTGGTTCAGCTTTGGGCTTCTTCGTGGGAGTGACAACTTGCTTGTCAATCTACTTGAAGTTCCCCTTTCTTTCCCTTTGCCCTTTTCTTGAAACTAGTGATCTTGTCAACCATCAACACTTGATGCTCTTTCTTGATTTCTACCTTCGTTGATTTCAACATCACGAAGAGCTCGGGAATCATCCCTTGCATACTATAGTTCATCACGAAGTTCTACTAACTTGGTGATGGTGACTAGAGAATTCTGTCAATCACTATCTTATCTGGAAGATTAACTCCCACTTGATTCAAGCGATTGAAGTACCCAGACAATCTGAGCACATGCTCACTAGTTGAGCGATTCTCCTCCATCTTTTAGCTATAGAACTTGTTGGAGACTTCATATCTCTCAACTCAGGTATTTGCTTGAAATATTAACTTCAATTCCTGGAACATCTCATATGGTCCATGACGTTCAAAACGTCGTTGAAGTCCCGATTCTAAGCCGTTAAGCATGGTGCACTAAACTATCAAGTAGTCATCATATTGAGCTAGCCAGACGTTCATAACTTCTGCATCTGCTCCTGCAATAGGTCTGTCACCTAGCGGTGCATTAAGGACATAATTCTTCTGTGCAGCAATGAGGATAAACCTCAGATCACGGATCGAATCCGCATCATTGCTACTAACATTTTTCAACACAATATTCTCTAGGAACATATCAAAATAAACATATGAAAGCAACAACGCAAGCTATTGATCTACAACATAATTTGCAAAATACTACCAGGACTAAGTTCATGATAAATTTAAGTTCAATTAATCATATTACTTAAGAACTCCCACTTAGATAGACATCCCTCTAATCCTCTAAGTGATTACGTGATCCAAATCAACTAAACCATGACCGATCATCACGTGAGATGGAGTAGTTTTCAATGGTGAACATCGTTATGTTGATCATATCTACTATATGATTCACGCTCGACCTTTCGGTCTCCGTGTTCCGAGGCCATATCTGTATATGCTAGGCTCGTCAAGTTTAACCTGAGTATTCTGCGTGTGCAAAACTGGCTTGCACCCGTTGTAGATGGACGTAGAGCTTATCACACCCGATCATCACGTGGTGTCTGGGCACGACAAACTTTGGCAACGGTGCATACTCAGGGAGAACACTTCTTGATAATTTAGTGAGAGATCATCTTATAATGCTACCGTCAATCAAAGCAAGATAAGATGCATAAAAAGATAAACATCACATGCAATCAATATAAGTGATATGATATGGCCATCATCATCTTGTGCTTGTGATCTCCATCTCCGAAGCACCGTCATGATCACCATCGTCACCGGCGCGACACCTTGATCTCCATTGTAGCATCGTTGTCGTCTCGCCAATCTTATGCTTCCACGACTATCACTACCGTTTAGTAATAAAGTAAAGCATTACATCGCGATTGCATTGCATACAATAAAGCGACAACCATATGGCTCCTGCCAGTTGCCGATAACTTGGTTACAAAACATGATCATCTCATACAATAAAATTCAGCATCATGCCTTGACCATATCACATCACAACATGCCCTGCAAAAACAAGTTAGACGTCCTCTACTTTGTTGTTGCATGTTTTACGTGGCTGCTACGGGCTTAAGTAAGAACCAATCTCACCTACGCATGAAAACCACAACGATAGTTTGTCAAATAGACTCCGTTTTAACCTTCGCAAGGACCGGGCGTAGCCATACTTGGTTCAACTAAAGTTGGAGAGGCAGTCGCCCGCAAGCCATCTCTGTGCAAAGCACGTCGAGGGAACCGGTCTCGCGTAAGCGTACGCGTAAGGTTGGTCTGGGTCGTCTCGTCCAACAATACCGCCGAACCAAGGTATGACATGCTGGTAGGCAGTATGACTTGTATCGTCCACAACTCACTTGTGTTCTACTCGTGCATATAACATCAACATAAATAACCTAGGCTCTGATACCACTGTTGGGTTTCGTAGTAATTTCAAAAAATTTCCTACGTGCACACAGGATCATGTGATGCATAGCAACGAGGGGAGAGTGTTGTCTACGTACCCAACGCAGACCGACTGCGGAAGCGATGACACGACGTAGAGGAAGTAGTCGTACGTCTTCACGATCCAACCGATCAAGCACCGAAACTACGGCACCTCCGAGTTCGAGCACACGTTCAGCTCGATGACGATCCCCGGACTCCGATCCAGCAAAGTGTCGGGGAAGAGTTCCGTCAGCACGACGGCGTGGTGACGATCTTGATGAACTACAGCAGCAGGGCTTCGCCTAAACTCCGCTACAGTATTATCGAGGTATATGGTGGCAGGGGGCACCGCACACGGCTAAGGAATAGATCACGTGGATCAACTTGTGTCTATGGGGTGCCCCCTGCCCCTGTATATAAAGGATGGAGGAGGAGGAGGCTGGCCAAGGCAAAGGTGCGGCCAGGATAGGGAGTCCTACTAGGACTCCAAGTCCTAGTAGGAGTCCACCAAGAGGGGAGGAAGGGAGAAGGAATAGGAGGAGAAGGAGAGGTGGCCGGCCCCCTTTTCCCTAGTCCAATTCGGACTAGAGGGGAGGGGGGCGCAGCCTTTTTCTCCTCTTCCCACTAAAGCCCATCAAGGCCCAATACTCTTCCCCGTATTCCCGTAACCCCCCGGTACTCCGGAAAATACCCGAATCACTCGGAACCTTTCCGAACTCCGAATATAGTCGTCCAATATATCGATCTTTACGTCTCGACCATTTCGAGACTCCTCGTCATGTCCCCGATCTCATCCGGGACTCCGAACTCCTTCGGTACATCAAAACTCATAAACTCATAATATAACTGTCATCGAAACCTTAAGCGTGCGGACCCTACGGTTCGAGAACAATGTAGACATGACCGAGACACGTCTCCGGTCAATAACCAATAGCGGGACCTGGATGCCCATATTGGCTCCTACATATTCTACAAAGATCTTTATCGGTCAGACCGCATAACAACATACGTTGTTCCCTTTGTCATCGGTATGTTACTTGCCCGAGATTCGATCGTCGGTATCCAATACCTAGTTCAATCTCGTTACCGGCAAGTCTCTTTACTCGTTCCGTAATACATCATCTCGCAACTAACTCATTAGTTGCAATGCTTGCAAGGCTTATGTGATGTGCATTACCGAGAGGGCCCAGAGATACCTCTCCGACAATTGGAGTGACAAATCCTAATCTCGAAATACGCCAACCCAACATCTACCTTTGGAGACACCTGTAATGCTCCTTTATAATCACCCAGTTACGTTGTGACGTTTGGTAGCACCCAAAGTGTTCCTCCGGCAAACGGGAGTTGCATAATCTCATAGTCATAGGAACATGTATAAGTCATGAAGAAAGCAATAGCAACATACTTAAACGATCAGGTGCTAAGCTAATGGAATGGGTCATGTCAATCAGATCATTCAACTAATGATGTGACCTCGTTAATCAAATAACAACTCATTGTTCATGGTCAGGAAACATAACCATCTTTGATTAACGAGCTAGTCAAGTAGAGGCATACTAGTGACACTCTGTTTGTCTATGTATTCACACATGTATTATGTTTCCGGTTAATACAATTCTAGCATGAATAATAAACATTTATCATGATATAAGGAAATAAATAATAACTTTATTATTGCCTCTAGGGCATATTTCCTTCAATCCGCTCCTTTCGTGAAAGATTGGCCCCTAGGGTTCCTACCCTACATCAAATATGGAAGAAATAAAAGCGACAGACTGCATAATAAAGGTCCATATCACAAGTGGCAATATAAAGTTACGTTCTTTTGCATTAAGATTGTGTGCATCCAACCATAAAAGTGCATGACAACCTCTACTTCCCTCTGCGAAGGGCCTATCATTTACTTTTATCTTCTACCTTACATAAGAGTCCTGGTGATCTTCACCTTTCCTTTTTACATTTTATCCTTTGGCAAGCACATTGTATTGGAAAGATCCTGATATATATAGCTAATTGGATGCGAGTCTTCATGAACTATTATTGTTGACATTACCCTTGAGGTAAAACATTGGGAGGCAAAACTATAAGCACTATCTTTCTCTATGTCCATTTAAAACTTCATACCCATAAATATTGCGTGAGTGTTAGCAATTGTGAAAGACTAAAAGATGGTTGAGTATGTGGACTTGCTAAAAAGCTCTTATATTGACTCTTTCCTATGTTATGATAAATTGCAATTGCCTCAATGACTGAGATTAGAGTTTGTTGGTTCTCAATGAAGTTTATGATTCATACTTGAAATTGTGATTGAATTGTTACTTTAGCATAAGAGATCATATGACAATATATATATGTTTTTGTTCTAAGAATGATCATGATGCCCTCATGTCCATATTTCATTTTTATCGACACCTCTATCTCTAAACATGTGGACATATTTTTTGATTTCGGCTTTGGCTTGAGGACAAGCGAGGTCTAAGCTTGGGGGAGTTGATACGTCCATTTTGCATCATGCTTTTATATCGATATTTATTGCATTATGGGCTGTTATTACACATTATGTCAAAATACGTATGCCTATTCTCTCTTATTTTACAAGGTTTACATAAAGAGGGAGAATGCCGGCAGTTGGAATTCTGGGCTGGAAAAGGAGAAAATATTAGAGACCTATTCTGCACAGCTCCAAAAGTCCTGAAACTTCACGGAAGTTATTTCCAAAATATATAAAAAATACTGAGTGCAAGAAGTACCAGAGGGCGTCCACCCACCAGCCATGAGGGTGGGGGCGCGCCCTACCGCCCTGGGCGCGCCCCCTGCCTTGTGGGCCCCCTGGTGGCCCTCTGATGCCCATCTTCTGCTATATGGAGTCTTTCGTCGAGAAAAAAATCATAAGCAAGCTTTTGGGACGAGACTCCTCCGCCACAAGGCGGAACCTTGTCGGAACCAATCTAGGGCTCCGGCAGAGCTGTTCTGCCGGGGAAACTTCCTTCCGGGAGGGGGAAATCATCACCATTGTCATCACCAACGATCCTCTCATCTGGAGGGGGGTCAATCTCCATCAACGTATTCACCAGCACCATCTCATCTCAAACCCTAGTTCATCCCTTGTATCCAATCTTCGTATCCAAACCTCAGATTGGTACCTGTAGGTTGCTAGTAGTGTTGATTACTCCTTGTAGTTCATGCTAGTTGGTTTACTTGGTGGAAGATGATATGTTCAGATCCATTATGCATATTAATACCCCTCTGATTATGAACATGAGTAGTTATGTTTTTTCCTGAGGACATGGGAGAAGTCTTACTATTAGTAGTCATGTGAATTTGGTATTCGTTTGATATTTTGATGAGATGTATGTTGTCATCCCTCTAGTGGTGTCATGTGAACGTCGACTACATGACACTTCACCATTGTTTGGGCCTAGAGGGAGGCATTGGGAAGTAATAAGTAGATGATGGGTTGCTAGAGTGACAGAAGCTTAAACCCTAGTTTATGTGTTGCTTCGTAAGGGGCTGATTTGGATCCATATGTTTCATGCTATGGTTAGGTTTACCTTAATACTTCTGTTGTAGTTGCGGATGCTTGCAATGGGGTTTAATCATAAGTGGGATGCTTGTCCAAGTAAGGATAGTACCCAAGCACCGGTCCACCCACATATCAAATTATCAAAGTACCAAACGCGAATCATATGAACGTGATGAAAACTAGCTTGACGATAATTCTCATGTGTCCTTGGAGGCGCTTTACTTCATATAAGAGTTTGTCCAGGCTTGTCCTTTGCTACAAAAAGAATTGGGCCATCTTGCTGCATTTTATTTACACTTCTTACTTGTTACTCGTTACCAACTACCTTATCACAAAACTATCTGTTACCGACAATTTCAGTGCTTGCAGAGAATACCTTGCTGAAAACCGCTTATCATTTCCTTCTGCTCCTCGTTGGGTTCGACACTCTTACTTATCGAAAGGACTACGATAGATCCGGTATACTTGTGGGTCATCATCCACCTGTCCACGAGGGTGGGGGCGCGCCCTACCCCCCTGGATGCGCCCCCTGCCTCGTGGGCTCCCTGACGCTCCACCAACCTCAACCTTGACTCCATATATTCATTTTCGGGGAGAAAAAACACCAGAGAGAAGGACTCATCACTTTTTACGATACGGAGCCGCTGCCAAGCCCTAAACTCTCTCAGGAGGGCTGATCTGGAGTCCGTTCGGGGCTCCGGAGAGGGGAATCCGTCGCCATCGTCATCATCAACCTTTCACCATCACCAATTTCATGGTGCTCACCGCCGTGCGTGAGTAATTCCATCGTAGGCTTGCTGGACGGTGATGGGCTGGATGAGATTTATCATGTAATCGAGTTAGTTTTGATAGGGTTTGATCCCTAGTATCCACTATTTTCTGAGATTGATGTTGCTATGACTTTGCTATGCTTAATGCTTGTCACTAGGGCCCGAGTGCCATGATTTCAGATCTGAACCTATTATGTTTTCATAAATATATGAGAGTTCTTGATCCTATCTTGCAAGTCTATAGTCACCTATTATGTTTTATGATCCAGCAACCCCGAAGTGACAATAATCGGGACCACTCCCGATGATGACCGTAGTTTGAGGAGTTCATGTATTCACTATGTGTTAATGCTTTGGTCCGGTACTCTATTGAAAGGAGGCCTTAATATCCCTTAGTTTCCGATAGGACTCCACTGCCACGGGAGGGTAGGACAAAAGATGTCATGCAAGTTCTTTTCCATAAGCATGTATGACTATATTCGGAATACATGCCTACATTACATTGATGAACTGGAGCTAGTTCTATGTCACCCTCTGTTATAACTGTTGTATGATTGACCGGATCCGACATAATTCTCCATCACTGATACGTCCATTTTGCGTCATGCTTTTATATCGATATTTATTGCATTATGGACTGTTATTTCACTTTATGTCACAATACTTATGGCTATTCTCTCTTATTTTACAAGGTTTACATGAAGAGGGAGAATGCCGACAGCTGGAATTCTCGGCTGGAAAAGGAGCAAATATTAGAGACCTATTCTGCGCAACTCCAAAAGTCTTGAAACTCCACAGAACATCTTAAAATAAATAAAGAAAAATCCTCGCCAAAGATGAAGGCCAGGGGGCCTACACCCTGCTCACGAGGGTGGGGGCGCCCCCCCCCCCCTCCTAGGGCGCGCCCCCCTACCGCGTGGGCCCCCTGGTGGCTCTCCGACTCCCATCTTCTCCTATATGAAGTATTTTGATGAGAAAAAAATCAGAGGGAACTTTTCGGGACGAGACTCCGCCGCCACGAGGCGGAACCTTGGCGGAACCAATCTAGAGCTCCGGCAGAGCTGTTCTGCCGGGGATACT
>NC_041384.1:45858464-45866531 GCF_002162155.2 Triticum dicoccoides | reverse complement strand
CAGCTGGAATTCTCGGCTGGAAAAGGAGCAAATATTAGAGACCTATTCTGCGCAACTCCAAAAGTCTTGAAACTCCACAGAACATCTTAAAATAAATAAAGAAAAATCCTCGCCAAAGATGAAGGCCAGGGGGCCTACACCCTGCTCACGAGGGTGGGGGCGCCCCCCCCCCCCCCCTAGGGCGCGCCCCCCTACCGCGTGGGCCCCCTGGTGGCTCTCCGACTCCCATCTTCTCCTATATGAAGTATTTTGATGAGAAAAAAATCAGAGGGAACTTTTCGGGACGAGACTCCGCCGCCACGAGGCGGAACCTTGGCGGAACCAATCTAGAGCTCCGGCAGAGCTGTTCTGCCGGGGATACTTCCCACCGTGAGGGGGAAATCATCACCATCGTCATCACCAATGCTCCTCGCATCGGGAGAGGGCAATATCCATCAACATCTTCACCAGCACCATCTCATCTCCAAACCCTAGTTCATCTCTTGTATCCAATTCTTGTCTCAAAGTCCGGGATTGGTGCTAGTAGGTTGCTAGTAGTGTTGATTACTCCTTGTAGTTGACGCTAGTTGGTTTATTTGGTGGAAGATCATATGTTCAGATACTTTATGCATATTATTACCCCTCTGATTATGAACATGAATATGCTTTGTGAGTAATTACGTTTGTTCCTGAGGACAAGGGAGAAGTCTTGCTATTAGTAGTCATGTGAATTTGGTATTCGTTTGATATTTTGATAAGATGTATGTTGTCTAGCCTCTAGTGGTGTTATGTGAACGTCGACTACATAACACTTCACCATTATTTGGGCCTAGAGGAAGGCATTGGGAAGTAATAAGTAGATGATGGGTTGCTAGAGTGACAGAAGCTTAAACCCTAGTTTATGTGTTGCTTCGTAAGGGGCTGATTTGGATCCACATGTTTCATGCTATGGTTAGGTTTACCTTAATACTTTTGTTGTAGTTGTGGATGCTTGCAATAGAGGTTAATCATAAGTGGGATGCTTGTTCAAGTAAGAACAGCACCCAAACACCGGTCCACCCACATATCAAATTATCAAAGTATCGAACGCGAATCATATGAACGTGATGAAAACTAGCTTGACGATATTCCCATGTGTCCTCGGGAGCGCTTTTCCTATTATAAGAGTTTGTTCCAGCTTGTCCTTTGCTATAAAAAGGATTGGGCCACCTTGCTGCACTTTATTTACTTTTGTTACTTGTTGCTCGTTACAATTTATCTTCTCACAAAACTATCTGTTACCACTTATTTCAGTACTTGCAGAGAATACCTTGCTGAAAACCGCTTATCATTTCCTTCTTCTCCTCGTTGGGTTCGACACTCTTACTTATCGAAAGGACTATGATAGATCCCCTATACTTGTGGGTCATCAAGACTCTTTTCTGGCGCCGCTGGCGGGGAGTGTAGCGCCTTTGGTAGGTGGAATTTGGTAAGGAAAAATTTATATAGTGTGATGAAATTTACTGTCACTTGCTACTATGGAAAGTAATTCTCTGAGGGGCTTGTTCGGGGTATCTTCACCATGTCCAATAAAGCAAAGAGTTGCTCCTCAACCTACTGAACCTATTGAAAATGAAACTCCTTTTGAATTTCCTTCGGGTATGATGGAAAAACTGCTAGCTAACCCTTTTACAGGAGATGGAACAAAGCATCCTGATGAGCACTTAATATATGTGGATGAAGTTTGTGGATTATTTAAGCTTGCAGGTATACCCGATGATGTTGCAAAGAAGAAGGTCTTCCCTTTATCTTTGAAGGGAGATGCATTGATATGGTATAGGCTATGTGATGATATGAAATCATGGAACTATAAAAGATTGAAATTGGAATTTCATCAAAAGTATTACCCTATGCATCTTGTTCATCATGATCGCAATTATATATATAATTTCTGGCCTCGCGAAGGAGAAAGCATCGCTCAAGCTTGGGGGAGGCTTAAATCAATGTTATATTCATGCCCCAATCATGAGCTCTCAAGAGAAATAATTATGCAAAGTTTTTATGCTCGGCTTTCTCATAATTATCAAACCATGCTCGATACTTCTTGTGCTGGCTCTTTTATGATGAAGACTATTGAGTTCAGATGGAATTTATTGGATAGAATTAAACGCAACTCTGAAGATTGGGACCTCGACGAAGGTAAGGAGTTAGGTATGGCGCCTAAGTTTGATTGTGTTAAATATTTTATGGATACCGATATTTTCTGTAAGTTTAGCACTAAATATGGACTTGACTCTGAGATAGTAGCTTCTTTCTGTGAATCTTTTGCTACTTATGTTGATCTCCCTAAGGAGAAGTGGTTTAAATATCATCCTCCCGTAGAAGTAAAAGTAGTTTCACCTATTAAAGTTGAAGAAAAGACTGTCACTTATAATGATTCTATTGTTCCTACTTCTTATGTTGAGAAACCACCTTTCCCTCTTAGAATAAAAGATCATGCTAAAGCTTCAACTGTTGTTCGTAAAAGCAATATTAGAACTTATACACCTCCTGAGCAAGTAAAAGTAGAACCTAATATTGCTATTGTTAAAGATCTCTTGTCTGATAATATTGATGGGCATGTTATTCAGTTCGAAGGTGAAACTGCTAGAATTGCTAAACCTTGTGCTAAAGATAAACATATACATGTGGTAGGTGTGCCTGTTATTTTTGTTAAAATAGGAGATCATTGTTATCATGGCTTACGTGATATGGGTGCTAGTTCTAGTGTTATACCTTATGACTTGTATAAAGAAATCAAGCATGAAATTGCACCTGCTGAGTTAGAAGATATTGATGTCACAATTAAACTTGCCAATAGGGATACTATTTTAGCGATGGGAATTGTTAGAGTTGTTCAAGTCTTGTGTGGGAAAACCAAATATCCTGCTGATTTTCTTGTTCTTACTTCTCCGCAAGATAGCTTTTGTCCTATTATATTTGGTAGACCCTTCTTGAACACTGTTAATGCTAGGATAGATTGCAAAAAGAATGTTGTTACTATTGGCTTAGGTGATATGGTTCATGAGTTTAATTTCTCTAAATTTAGTAAACAACATCGTGAGGAAGAATTACCTAGTAAGGATGAAATTATTGGTCTTGCTTCTATTGTCGTACCTCCTAGTGATCCTTTAGAACATTATTTGCTAGACCATGAAAATGATATGTTCATGAATGAAAGAAGGGAAATAGATGAAGTATTCTTTAAACAGGAACCTATTCTGCAACACAATTTGCCTGTTGAAATTTTAGGGGATCCTCCTCCACCCAAGGGTGATCCCGTGTTTGAGCTTAAACCGTTGCCTGATAATCTTAAATATGCTTATCTTGATGAAAAGAAGATATATCCTGTTATTATTAGTGCTAACCTTACAGAGCATGAAGAAGAAAGATTATTGAAAACTCTGAAGAAGCACCGTGCTGCTATTGGATATACTCTTGATGATCTTAAGGGCATTAGTCCTACTCTATGTCAACATAAAATAAATTTGGAAGCAGATGCCAAACCAGTTCATGATCCTCAACGACGTCTGAATCCTAAAATGAAAGAAGTGGTAAGAAAAGAAATACTCAAGCTTCTGGAGGCAGGTATAATTTATCCCGTTGCTGATAGTCAGTGGGTAAGTCATGTCCATTGTGTCCCTAAGAAGGGAGGTATTACTGTTGTTCCTAATGATAAAGATGAATTGATTCCACAAAGAATTATCACAGGTTATAGGATGGTAATTGATTTCCGCAAATTAAATAAGGCTACTAAGAAACATCATTACCCCTTACCTTTTATAGATCAAGTGCTAGAAAGATTATGCAAACATACACACTATTGCTTTCTAGATGGTTATTCTGGTTTCTCTCAAATACCTGTGTCGTCTAGAGATCAATCAAAGACTACTTTTACATGCCTTTTTGGTACTTTTGCTTATAGACGTATGCCTTTTGGTTTATGTAATGCACCTGCTACCTTTCAAAGATGCATGATGGCTATATTCTTTGACTTTTGTGAAAAGATTTCTGAGGTTTTCATGGACAATTTTTCCGTCTATGGTTCCTCTTTTAATGATTGCTTGAGCAATCTTGATCGAGTTTTGCAGAGATGTGAAGAAACTAATCTTGTCTTGAATTGGGAAAAGTGCCACTTTATGGTTAATGAAGGTATTGTCTTGGGGCATAAAGTTTCTGAAAGAGGTATTGAAGTTGATAAAGCCAAGGTTGATGCTATTGAAAAGATGCCATGTCCCAAGGACATCAAAGGTATAAGAAGTTTCCTTGGTCACGCCGGATTTTACAGGAGGTTCATTAAGGACTTCTCAAAAATTTCTCGGCCTCTGACTAATTTATTTAAAAAAGATATACCATTTGTCTTTGATGATGATTGTGTAGAAGCATTTGAAACACTTAAGAAAGCATTAGTCTCCGCACTTGTTGTTCAGCCACCTGATTGGAATTTACCCTTTGAAATTATGTGTGATGCTAGTGATTATGCTGTAGGTGTTGTTCTAGGGCAAAGAGTTGATAAGAAATTAAATGTCATTCATTATGCTAGTAAGACTCTAGAGAATGCTCAAAGAAATTATGCTACTACTGAAAAAGAGCTTTTAGCAGTTGTACTTGCTTGTGATAAGTTCAGACCTTATATTGTTGATTCTAAAGTAAATATTCACACGGATCATGCTGCTATTAAATACCTTATGGAAAAGAAAGATGCTAAACCTAGACTTATTAGATGGGTTCTCTTGCTACAAGAATTTGATTTGCATATTATTGATAGAAAGGGAGCTGAGAACCTCGTTGCAGACAACTTGTCTAGGTTAGAGAATGTTCTTGATGACCCACTACCTATTAATGATAGCTTTCCTGACGAACAATTAAATGTTATAAGTACTTCTCGTAGTACTCCATGGTATGCTGATTATGCTAATTATATTGTTGCTAAGTTTATACCACCTAGCTTCACATACCAGCAAAAGAAAAAGTTTTTCTATGACTTGAGACATTACTTTTGGGATGATACACATCTTTATAAAGAAGGAGTAGATGGTGTTATTAGATGTTGTGTACTTGAGCATGAACAGGAACAAATCCTATGCAAGTGTCATTCCGAGGCTCATGGAGGACACCACGCTGGAGATAGAACTGCACATAAGGTATTGCAATCTGGTTTTTATTGGCCTACTCTCTTCAAGGATGCCCGTAAGTTTGTCTTGTCTTGTGATGAATGTCAAAGAATTGGTAATATTAGTAGACGTCAAGAAATGCCCATGAATTATTCTCTTGTTATTGAACTGTTTGATGTTTGGGGCTTTGATTATATGGGACCTTTTCCTGCCTCTAATGGATATACTCATATTTTAGTTGTTGTTGATTATGTTACTAAGTGGGTAAAAGCTATTCCAACTAGTAGTGCTAATCATAACACTTCTATTAAAATGCTTAAGGAAGTTATTTTCCCGAGGTTTGGAGTCCCTAGATATTTAATGACTGATGGTGGTTCACACTTTATTCATGGTGCTTTCCGTAAAATGCTTGCTAAATATGATGTTAATCATAGAATTGCATCTCCTTATCACCCTCAGTCTAGTGGTCAAGTAGAGTTGAGCAATAGAGAGCTCAAATTAATTTTGCAAAAGACTATTAATAGGTCTAGAAAGAATTGGTCCAAGAAACTTGATGATGCATTATGGGCCTATAGAACTGCATATAAAAATCCTATGGGTATGTCTCCGTATAAAATGGTTTATGGAAAAGCATGTCACTTACCTCTCGAACTAGAACATAAGGCATATTGGGCTATTAAAGAGCTCAACTATGATTTCAAATTTGCCGGTGAAAAGAGGTTATTTGATATTAGCTCACTTGATGAATGGAGAACCCAAGCTTATGAAAATACCAAGTTGTTTAAAGAAAAAGTTAAAAGATGGCATGACAAAAGGATACAAAAGCGTGAGTTTAATGTAGGTGATTATGTATTGCTATACAACTCTCGTTTAAGATTTTGTGCAGGAAAACTTCTCTCTAAATGGGAAGGCCCCTATGTTATCGAAGAGGTCTATCGTTCCGCTGCCATAAAGATCAACAACTTTGAAGGCACAAATCCGAAGGTGGTAAACGGTCAAAGAATTAAACATTATATCTCAGGTAATCCCATAAATGTTGAAACCAATATTATTGAAACCGTAACCCCGAAGGAATACATAAGGGACACTTTCCGAAACGTTTCAGACCCCGAAAAGGAATAGGTATGTGGTACAGTAAGTAAACCGAACCCAAAACAATTTTTAAGGCAATATTTCTCCGTTTTGGAATATTTAGAAAAATAGAAAATAAGTAGCAGTCCGGGAAGGACACGAGGGTGGTGGGCGCGCCCTACCCCCCTGGGCGCACCCCCTACCTTGTGAGCACCTCGTGTGCCTTCTGGACTCCGTTTTCTTGCACGTTATGTATTTTGGTCGGTAAAAATTCATTATATAACCTCCCCAAGGTTTTGACTCCCGTATCACGCAAATCTTCTCTGTTTTTGTTTTTGACCTGTTGCTGCTGCAGACTAGAGCAAGATGTCTTCTCAAGAGTCAATCGGGGAGAGCCGGGTATCTAATCCAGCATCGGAACCAAGGGCAAACAGCGACGCTGACCACTTTGGGCCAGCAACGGAGGAAGAGATGGAGGCTGACTTGATGAGAGTAGATGCCATGGAGGATCAAGAAGTCACCTCTCGCCTCCGAGCTGGGTTCACGATGGGGGAACTACAGAGCTCATCTATTCCAAACTCGGTTATCCCTTCTAATGTTAGATTTCTTTCTTATGAAAATATGAAGAGGAGTGTCACTTGTTCTCCCGCAGCTATGCAACACCCTTGGGTGTAAGGAGCTTTAGCTGTCACAGGAAAGCTTCATAAGGAAATAATGGACCTCAAAAAGCAAGTCAATAAGCTCAAGGAGGAGAACCGCATCCTGAGGGGAATCATCGCCAAGAATATTACACCGACAACAAAGAATGAGATATAATCACATGGGTATGGGCACTCCCCTTGGCAACTGCCAAGCTTGGGGGAGGTTCCCCGGTATCGTATCACAATCACAACTCCTATCTTTATCGTTTTTCTTAGTTCGATCCTATTAGTAGTATCTTGATCTAGTAGAATAAAGTTTATGGCATGATCTAGTTTTGAGTTTGCTTTATGATCTCTCTTTGTAATCGAGTCTATGAGCTATATATAATAAAGATTAGTGTTGAGTCAAGGGCTTGATTATTTTGCCATGATCTTGGGTGAATAAAAGAAAATAGAAAAAGAATAAAAAGAAACAAAGAGTTCATATTGATCTTATTGAGAGTAATGACTTCACATAGAAAGAGTATGATGATTAAAAGTTGTTGGGAGTTGGCAGACATAGCTTTGGTCATTGTTGCAATTAATAGGAAGTAATAAGGAAAGAGAGGTTTTCACATATAGATATATTATCATTGACATCTTTTATGATAGGGAGCACTCAGACATGCTAAAGAGTTGATGTTGGACAAGGAAGACAATGTAATGAGTTATGTCTTTCTTATATCTGAGATAAAGTATGTTGTCATGGATCCTCTAACTTGTTGAGCTTGCCTTTCCCCCTCATGCTAGCCAAATTCTCAGCACCAAGTAGAAATACTACTTGTGCTTCCAAATACCCTTAAACCAGTTTTGCCATGAGAGTCCACTATATCTACCTATGGATTGAGTAAGATCCTTCAAGTAAGTTGTCATCGGTGCAAAGCAATAAAAATTGCTCTAAATATGTATGATTGATTGGTGTGGGAGAAATAAGCTTTATACGATCTTGTGATGTGGGTGTAATAAAAGCGACAGACTGCATAATAAAGGTTCACATCACAAGGGGCAATATAAAGTGACGTTCTTTCACATTGAGATTTTGTGCATCCAACCATAAAAGCACATGGCAACCTCTGCTTCCCTCTGCGAAGAGCCTATCATTTATTATTATCTTCTAACTTATGCAAGAGTCATGGTGATCTTCACCTTTTCTTTTTCATTTTATCCTTTGGCAAGCTCAGCATGTTGGAAAGAACATGATATAT